>NC_071392.1:117660534-117913089 GCF_022682495.2 Desmodus rotundus
CCATAATTTGTACTTAAATATCATGTCTTATGCTTCTCTTTTAATAGATGCCATTACTGTCTTTTATATTGGAACATTCTTTGAACTACTGGTTGAGCAGCAATGAATAACCCTGACCAAGTAACTGGCTGTTTAAAGTCACCATATGTTTGGTGCTGGTTCAGTCCCTCTGGGCTGATTTTAACTTCCTTTTCATGTGAAATATTTCAAGCCAATGGAAGAAATACAAAGAGTAATAAAACAAATATCTTTGTACCTACAGCCTAGCCTTGCTGAATTTCCTTCATATAGTAGTATTACCCCATAATAATATTAATATAACTTATGTAATATAAAATATTACGGATACCAACCAAATTCTCTGCTGCCTGTTCCTAACCCTGTCACTCCCTCCCCAGAGGTAACCGGTGTGCTGAAGTTGATGTGTATTATTTCCCTTGCATGCACGTTCCTGCTTTTACTGCAGACCCGCACATACACATACACATACACATACACACACATACACACACACATACACATACACACGCAGTCTTGTTTCCAAATCAGGGTCACATTTTTCATACTTTACAAAGAGTAAACATGCTTTTCTTTCCTGAAGACAAATTGTTAAGTATTTTTCAGATTTGCGTTCATAAATGTCGTTGTAGTTGATTCGAGCTGTATTCATTACAGAACACCAATGATTCATTCATTGTCCTGCTGTTGGGCGTTTAGATTTTTCCAACTTGTGCTGTGACACACAGTGCTACCGTTACACTTTACATATCTCCTTGCGCATGCATGTATGATTTTCCTCTTAAATGTTTTAAACTTTTGAACAAACACTTCCAAAATAGTTTAAAGATTCTGTTTACTTCCTTGCATACTTTTAGGTTGACATGCAGTTAATTTATACCATTAAAAAATGACTTACATAGTTGCAAAGAATATCATTTCTGGTATAGTATAGAGCTACTGAAAAAGACCCATTATATTACTTTTAAAAATTTATTGAGCGGGCCCTGACCGATGTGCCTGGGTTGGTTGGGTGTTGTCCCGTGAAGTTAAAAGGTTGACGTCAGTTCCGGTCAGGGCCCAGGTTGCAGGTTTGGTCCCAGGTGGGGGCACATGAGAGAGGCAACCAATCAGTGTTTCTCTCTCACATCGATGTTTCTCTCCCTTTTTGTCTCCCTCCCTTCCTCTCTCTCCAAAAATAAATAAATACAATCTTTTAAAAAAATGATTGAGTGGATTGCAGATTCCATAGTAGTTTGGTACCATTCTCATTCATTTAAAAAAAAAAAAAAAAGATGTGTATGGTCTTCTTTGTGTTGTTTCTTTTCTTCGCTTAAATTTTTATTTTTATTTTAATTCATATGAATTTTTTCCCGGATTATGAATTCTGTCCACTGCTCTGTATGTTACATTTATTGGAATTGCTTTTTTCTTACCTTTGCTCATTTGTCTGTTAGGTGTTTGTTCTCATGTATAGGTTTATAGGCATTCTTTGTATATTCTGGGTTAATCCTGGGATTATATAGGCAGCGGTGATCTAGTGAACGGCTTTTTAAATTTTATTTCACAATTTAAAAACTGTACCTATAAATGATTGGGTAAATAAGTAAAGGATGAGAAGGGACAAATCTTACAGAAGAATTTTGGACAATATAAGTAGATACTCCACCTGCCAGGATGTGGAGCTTAATTTCTCTGCTTTGCTCCCCTTGAGTATAGCCTGGATTTAGTGACTCTTACCCAATACTAGAATATGGAAAGGGGAAAATAGTAATGGTACAGGGGAGAAACCTGGCACACACTTACCTTCACCAACCGATCAGGGTGAAGCTTGCAGTAAGACATGTCGATCTCATGTGCTACTGGATACATGACTAGGAGGGAGTGTTGCCTGTTTGTTTTTCCCAAAACCAGCTCTCTCTTTTTTTTTCTAATCTATTCTAGTTTTTTAAAAAAATATATTTTATTGATTATGTTATTAGAGTTGTCCCACTTTTTTTTCCCCTTTATTTCCCCCTGCCCTGCTCCCCCTCCTACCAGCATTCCCCCACCTTAGTTCATGTCCATGGGTCATACATATAAGTTCTTTGGTTTCTCCATTTCCCATACTATCCTTAACCTCCCCCTGTCTATTTTGTACCTACCCTTTATGCTTCTTATTCCCTGTACCTTTTCCCCCATTCTCCCACCTCCCCCTCCCCGCTGATTACCCTCCATGTGGTCTCTATTTCTGTGATTCTGTTCCTGTTCTAGTTGTTTGTTTTTGTTTTTCTAAGTTCAGTTGTTGATAGTTGTGTTTCTTGTCATTTTACTGTTCATATTAGATAAGTCCCTTTAACATTTCATATAATAAGGGCTGGTGATGATGAACTCCTTTCCTTTGACCTTATCTGGGAAGCACTTTATCTGCCCTTCCATTCTAAATGATAGCTATGCTGGATACAGTAATCTTGGATGCGGGTCCTTGCTTTTCATGACTTGGAATACTTCTTTCCAGCCCTTTCTTGACTGCAAGGTTTCTTTTGAGAAATTGGCTGATAGTGTTCTGGGAACTACTTTGTAGGTAACTGTCTCCTTTTCCCTTGCTGATTTTCAGATTCTCATATCTTTAATCTTGGGTAATGTAATTATGATGTGCCTTGGTGTGTGCTTCCTTGGGTCTAACTTCTTTGAGAGTCTCCGAGCTTCCTGGACTTCCTGGAAGTCTATTTCCTTTGCCAGATTGGGGAAGTTTTCCTTCATGACTTGTTCAAATAAGCTTTCCATTTCTTACTTTTCCTCTTCTCCTTCTGGCACCTCTGTGATTTGGATGTTGGAACATTTAAAGTTGTCCTGGAGGTTCCTAAGCCTCTCCTCGTTTTGTTTGAATTCTTGTTTCTTCATTCTGTTCTGGTTGAATGTTTCTATCTTCCCTCTGGTCCAAATTGTTGATTTGAGTCCTGGTTTCCTTCCTGTCATTGTTGGTTCCCTGTACATTTTCCTTGATTTCACTGTGCATAGCCTTCATTTCTGCCTCTATTTTGCGACCATACTCAACCATTTCTGTGAGCATCCTGAGTACCACTGTTTTGAGTTCTGCATCTGATAAGTTGGCTATCACTTCATTGCCTAGTTCTATTTTTGGAGCTTTGATCTGTTCTTTATTTGGGTCATATGTCTTTGTGTGGACACAGCTGTTATGCTCTAAGGGGTGGATCCTTAGGTGTTCACTAGGGCGGGGCAACCACGTAGCTGCATTGTGGCGCTGTATGTGGGGAGGAGTCCAAGAGGGAACAGTGCTTGGCTCTCTGCTGGCTTTCAGTCACTTCCTATGCTACCCACAAGCAAACTGGGCCCTTCTGGTGCTGATTCCTGGTTGGATGAGTTTGTGTATGTTCTAGGACCCTGTGGTCTCTCCAACAAACTCTCTTGTGAGGCTGGGAGTTTCTCCCACCACCACAGCACCCATAGGTCTTTTCAGTCAGAGGTTTTGAGGCTTTATTTTCCCACGCTGGATTCCTGGGTTGCACCCTATACCTTGCTCTCCAGCTGTTCCTCCCAGCTTATCTGCATGCAAATGTGGACCGCCTGGTCCTCCAGCCACCTCCTTGCCTGCCCTGGTCTGCCAGCTGCCCGCTTGCCCTCCAGGTCCTGTAGCTGCAGCCTTGCCCCAGTCCTCTCCTCTCCAGCTGCCCGTCTCCACCCCTCTTGCCAGTCTGGATGAATGTTTCTTGTTTAACTCCTTGGTTGTCAGAATCCACAGTTCAATTTTCTGGCAGTTCTTGTTATTTTTTATTTTTAAATTTGTTGTTCCTCTTTTGTTTGTGTGAGGAGGAACAGTGTATCTATGTACGCCTCCATCTTGTCCAGAAGTTCGAAATTTCTAATTTTAATGTAGTCAGTTTTATCACTCTTTCTTTATTGCTTGTGCTTTTTGTGTTATATTTAAAAATTTCCCTCCTAAACTGATAGAAAGATATTCTTCTTTCTTCCTCAATATTCAAACTTCTTGCTTTTTTATATTTTGATCTTTTATTTACCTGTAATTTGTTTTTATGTGTAGTTTTTTGTAATTATCTAATTTAATTATTTCTATTTAATAAGCAGTTGTCCCAGTCCCATTTATAGAATAAAATGTTTTCCCCCCTATAGATTTCAAATACACCTTGGTCATGTAAAACATCAGATTTGTCTTAGTTGTTTTTAGCCCTTTGCTTCTCTAATTTCAATAAAAATCTTGTTGAGTTTATTTTTTTTATCCTCATCTGAGGACAGTTTTTCATTGTTTCCAGAGAGGAGGGGGAGGGATGGGGTATCACAAAAAGAGAGAGAGGTACAGAGGGGGGAACATTGACACAAGAGAAACATCAATTGGTTGCCTTCTTGTAAGTGCCCTGACCAAGGATCGAACCTGCAATCTGAGTATTTATTCACCCTGACTGGCAATCTAACCCATGATCTTTTGGTCCATGGCAGGATGCTCCAACCAACTGAGCCACACCACCCAGGGCCCTTGTTGAGATTTGCAATTTTGTCTGGTACTGAGATTCGCCTGGGGAAATTTGTCACCTTTGTGATGTAGAGTCTTCCCATCCAGACATGCTTTATATATCCATTTACTTAGGTCTTTTAAATCTCTTTAAGTAAATTCTTACAACTTTTTTCAAAATGGTCTGACATACTTTTATTGGATTTACCCCTACATACATAATTTTGTTCCTATGACTATAACCTAATTGATTACTATAGTGCATAGAAATAGAATTTGTTTGTATTTTTAAAAAATTTTTATTGTTGACACTATTATAGATGTCCCCCATTTTCCTCTCCTTTGTCCCCGTTCCACCCAGCTCTTGCCACCACCCTGGGAATGGAATATTTTGTTATCGTTTTTACTAGTATTGTCATTATAATATTAAATAATATTTGGCTCATGAGTGTCTGTGGTTGTCTGGGCAACTTGGCTCATCTCTTCTGAACTTACCTGTGTGGGTCTAGGCTGGAGCTTGGCTGGACTCACTCGGTGGGGATGGGGTATCACAACTGCCTCATCCTCCTTGGACCAGAGACGAGCTGAGTCTTAAAGTCATGGTGATGGCAGAGTTGCAAAAGCAGAATTTATTTTCTCACATATTGAGTTTGTCTAGGAAATCTTCCTAAATTTTTTGTGTTGATAGGGATTCTGCTGTTTTCTGTGTTGATAATCATGCTGCCCATAAATTTTGACAGTTGACTTCTGATCTGTATACTTTGTGTTTCTTTTTCTTGTCTGTTTTTTCCCCCATACTTGACTGTTTGCTCCTTTGCAAATTCTTTCTTTTTCTGGCCTCTACGAGTTAGACACTCTGTGCATCTGCACCCAGCCCTCTCCTGTATCTACACCTCCGATTCAGGTGTTCTTCTTCGTCCCGGGACTTCGAACACTGAAATGGAACCCTTGCTTTTTACTCCAGGCCTGTTCAATTCCCAGTTTCCTCAGCACAGGCCATGTGTAAGGGTGTTTTCCTTACATATTGTTTTTTCCTCACCTTGAAACTGTCATCAAATGCCAACTATTTAACCACTAAAATTTAGCTAAGAATTGGCTGCTGTTCTTTTTTCCCCTCCTTCTATAGGTAGGAGCCAGATTGTGTAGGTCATTCTATTCTTAAATAACCATAAAAACATTATGAAAAGTTTAATAAGGTGGTGTACACAAATAAAAGGTGTTAGATGGCTAGCAGGAGTTGGAGTGAAATGGCAGTTTCCTGAAGCTTCTTTATCCTTACTGATTGCTTTTTCTCTCCTTTCATTACTGTATATTTGCATGGACTTTTTGAAAGGAGTGTAGTCACAAGGAGTAGGGTGCCAAAGGGTTGGTCTTTGGTTTAATGTAGTCCTATTTTGTGCCTTTTTTTGGTCTAATATCCAGGGCCTTGGGAGAGATTTTGGTTATTGGATACACAAGAAAGATCAAAAGCATATACTAGATAGGGGGAAATGTGTGTGGGTGGCTGTATTTGCTTTCCAGGAAGAGACAGGGAACGTGGTATGAATAAAAGCACCGTGCAGATGAGAATGGGCATGGAGCGGTCGGGGAACAGTGGTGGGAACTGGCTTGCCAGGGTAACAGGGAGGGTTGACATTCTTAGTAGTCAGAATGTCATCATCAGGAGTCGGAACTTCATTCCATAATCCGTGCAGAGTCATTGTAAACACTTGACAAGGGTAGTAATACAGTGACACAGGTCCTTTAGGAATGTTGTTCTGGCTGTGGGGTGCTTAGTTGACTTTGTGGGCGGTTCATGGAGGCTGTGACAGTAGCCAAAGTCCGTGGCTGTAAGGCTACTATGAACTGTTTGGACTTGGGGTAGAGTGTAGCTGTAGCAGTGGGAATGGACGTGAAGGGATGAATTGAAGGGAAGCCTTTGGTGGCAATTTCATCATAAATTGGTCATGCATTTGGTAGAGGAAATAAAGTAGAGGAAGAAGCTAACAAAGGTTACACCTTTTAAGCCTGGGAGAATGGGGCTGTTTTATCATGTCAGGCGGATAGTAGTTGATGGGAAGAGATATTCCGCCATGAGATTAGTGTTCAGTTACTTGCTGAGGATGTGTCTGGAACCCTAGAAGAAACGAGGGACACACAGGGCAGAGCCAACTATAGCTCATGTCAGAACCATACTTCTTGGCTCCTGGTTTCTTTGCAGGGTTGAGTTTTGTCGGTTCTAGAACTCCCAGTTTTTGCTGTTGTACTGCCCTTTTAGGCTCTGAGTTTTCATTGCTGTTTAGAAAAATGTAATACAGACAGTCATTATATGGCTGTTTAAGCGACTGCTTTACATAAATTATTGGACTCCCCTGGTTCTTGAACCAGACTAGGCATTCACAAGGCACCTCTTGTGAGGTGATAGATTCAGTGTTCAGACAGATTCAGTGTTTAGAACAAAGATTCCACCTCCAGTTCTTCAACTTCTGAAATGCTCTTCTCTCCAGACTGTCATAGATACACTATAGGAATCTGTCCTGGACTTTTTTTTGTAGTAAATTTTGTTCGTAATAAGAGCTTAAAATTTTTTATTGCTGTGAAACTTTGCTGGAACTTTATTGGGCAGCAAACATTATGTCGACATCTATGATGTTTTAGGCAGTGGAGAAAAAGAAGTAAATGCAGTATATCCTTGAAAAAATCTTGATAGTCTAGTGGGCAGAGATGATTCCTCTCTGTCAGAGGTAATCAGACCATATGATACGTCTGAACATGGAAGGCAACACTCAGCTCAGTGTAAGAAACACTGGGCACAGTTCCCAGCGTTCCAAAGGACACTTGAACTGAGATCCAAAAGGGTGGTTAGGAGTTTACTCAATAAGTAAACACAAGGGAGGGATGAAGAGAAGATGGTTTAGACAGAGAAGTCAGGATGTGCAAAGGCATGGGGACTTCCGGGCAGGTGAGCTGAGGGACACTGACGTTCAGTTCTGCTGTAGTATGGGCTGCTCAGTCTGAGGAGCAGTGGCTAGAGACGGATCAGGAGGGGTAAGTTGGGGTTGGATTGCGATGGACCTTTCATGCAGTGTTAAGGCAAGGGTTTCCAAGCAGGTTTTGAGGAAGATGACAGGTGGGTCTGTAGAGAACTGGCCAGATCAGGGAGCTGGGCTGAATTGTTGCAGGAGACCAAGCTTAGATGAGGAGAATTTGAACTACAGCATTGGCATTGGCAGTGGGGATAAAAGGGGGGAAATGAGTGGTTTGTAGGTTGAACGAATGGGGGAGGCAAAGAAAGAGTTCGTGAGTTTTGAAAGATAGAGTGGATGATGACAAAATGGTGAAAAAAAGCAAGAGGTAAAGACGGGGATTTAATGACTTAAATTAATGACATAGGAAATATGGGTCTAGCTTTGTGTTGGAAACATAGCTTGGGCATGTATCAGCATATAGATGGTGGATGAGGCCAGAAGTGCGGGTGAGATTACTTACAGGGGATCATGGAGAACTGGATCCAGGACAACTCCAGTTGAGCAAAGGAATTGTCCCTTCTATTGAGTCTTCTACCTTCTATTGAAGGTAGATGATTTATTATTTTTTTAATATGAGGAAGTGCATTGTTTAGTTATCACCATGGACGGGTATAGGAGGATATCCTAAACATTAAAGTGCACAGCACTCATTTGTAATGTTATGTTATTTATAATAGTTACAGATGTATTATTTAAAAAATAGGACAAATGCTCAATCTGTTACATTTTAGGGCTTATTAGTATGAATAAATTTTCATGAACTTTTTTCATTATATTTTGATTTTAAGGAATAAGAATTAAACTTTTCGGACTAAAAGTGAAACTTTGGAATTATTTTTAGCATTTTTGCCAAAAATTTAGCCACTTACTTAAATACCTAGAAGATTCCAAGAAGATTTGTTCTTCATTTGAAGTGCGTATTAGAATCATTTGAGGAGCTTTTAAAGATCCCAGTGCAATGCTGGGTTCCACAGAGAGTGGTTTGTATTGAGGCCCCATTATTTGTCGTTTGTGTTTTTTAAAGCTCTGTGGGTGGTATTGATGCGTACTCCACTTGAGAACCCTTTGCCAGTGGTTTGTGTCGGGGCTCTGTGAGTGTATTTTGTTTCTTGATTATGTAGTTCACTTCTTTGCTGAAAGCTGTGACAGCAGCGGCCAGACAGAATACCTGCAAGTTTATTTTTCCGGCCACCACAGTGAGACCATTTGAACTTTTATGTGAAATTAAATTATAACAAATATTCGGTAGCAAGTTAGTCTAGGGGCAGAGCACTGAGGACTGGTTAAATAAAATATGGTATGTCCACACAATGGAGTATCGTAAATGAAGTAGCTATAAAAAGGAACTAGGACTCTACAGGGTCCAGCACAAATAACACCCCTTTTTTATTATAAAATCTTTTATTACAGAATCATAAGCATGGAATTCTGTAACATAACAATATCTCACTCAAGCACACCATATTGACATTTTAGGTGAAATGTTCAAATTAAAACTATAAATTATTACACGCACATTATTACCCTACGATCACACTCAAGCAGGCCTTACTTCTGCCGGACCCTGTGTGATGTGTGGTCATCTCAAAAATATATGGCTAAGTGAAAAAAGGAGCAGAACAGCGGTGTTGTATGCTACCATTTTTCAAAGAAAAGGGTCTACAAATACACACACACACGTTGTTGTGTATGTGCATAGACACAAATGTAAATGGCTTCTAAGGAAAGGAGGGGAATGAGGTAGACGGAGCAGGGATGGAACCTAGACTTCTTAAATACTTTGTCTTGTGGATCAGGCTTTAGAATCATGCTTTACCATATCATAAAACAAAAATAAAATGACAGAAGAAGGCAATCCTTAAAAATCAAAACCAAAATTAAATAAGTGAACCTAAACGATCAAGTTTGAAGTTGAAGCACATAGAAAGTATTTCAAGTGACTTTGAACATAGCAGTTTGGCTGTCTTTCTAGTGGAATGTATCAACAAAGACAAAGAACTTGCAAAGATACAATATATTCTTTTTACTAAGATTACTAATCTTAGAGTTGATAAGTAATATTGGTGTTATTTACTATTCTGGAGGTATATAAGGTGAAGCAAGTGGACAGTTACATTAGCTTGGGGCCTTAGATTTTGGTGTGGTAAAGAGATATAATCAGAGAGATTGGGTAAGAATTCTGGGATCCTAACTTTGAGTTGGAAATGTACATGTGAACTCAGTATGTATTTTCTTTTTTAAAAGTGTGTTTCCTAGTTCTCTCTACTGGAAAATTCTAGAAACCAACCTAGGTAGCATTAAGCACTTAGAGTGTTTGACTCTGTTCTCTAAATAATAGTTCTTGCTAATATTTCATATTATAAAACAAACTGCTGGGGAAATTTCTGTTTTTATCAATGGTAGAATAGCTTTTTCTGAGCCAACAGTTCAGCTGAAAACAACTAGAAAAGCTGGAAAGGGTTTTTTTTTTTTAATCTGTTGGAAGTGTTTGGACACTGAGCAAGGCAAACAGCAAGGACTTGAGAAACCAACATTTTGGAGAGAAGGAAAGCTCAGAGTGGTAAGTTCAACTTCTGGTACAGCTTTTCTCATGGAGTGATTGCTGGTTTGAAATATGCAGCTAAGAGGTTGAGCAGAAAATTGTGGTAAAGAAGATGAAATTCTGAGCAGAGTTTTTGGTAATCATGTCAAGTTGGGGGTCTAATTGGAATTCAGGACCTGCAAAGTAAGGAGCAAAGGAAAACATCCCAGGCTTTTAGTTGGGAGCCCTAATGGATAGGCTACTCCCTGTGCTTAAGGGTGAACTCAGAATAGATCAACTTTCACAAAGGGTGAAGCCTGGCTTTCAAATCACCTTAATCCTTGTTTGGATTAAGGAGATTTATCGCATGCTAGAGCAAATGTAAATCCTCCCTCGAGGAAGACACCATCCACAATTGATTCAAGTTGTATAGTTTTTATATATTCAGTGATACTGTATGATATATATTTGTATCAACTATATGTTATATATTATATTTATAACATAATAAATACTTATAAAACTTAGTCTGCATCCAATAAAATAACCAGATATGTAAAAATAAAAGAACTGACTAAAATTTAGAGAGAAAACAGGTAATTGAAATAGAATCATAGGGAGACTTCAGTGCAGATGAGATTGCGTACACCCATTTTTCCCCTGCTAAGTCTAACTGTAAGCCCTGGAATTGATGCAGAAGACACCCAAAAGCAGCTGTGAAAGGCTGTAAGAAGAAGGTAAGCTGGTTTGGGATCATAGGACTGGAAGGACAACATAGTCATAGGAGATCTTACATACCCCCACTGAACAAAAGAAGGCCACCTAGACCAGTAGTTTCTGACCTTCCTACCTGGCATCCAGGTGGGCTCATGCCTCCCCTTGAATCAAATGCGAGTCCCTCTGAAAACATCGTGCAAGCCTGTCAACATCGTCAAGGGTGATCAACAGGGAGCCCCACTGAATGTGTGCCGAGAAGAAGCACTCTCCTTCCCCCCTGCAGAAAGGACACAGCCACAGGTGTCCTCTCTGGGAAAGTGTCTTTGGCTGTGGAGGCCTGAGATTCTTCTCAGAGAAGCTACGCAGAGACCCAGGGGCAGGTGGGTGGAACTGGCAAGAGGGACCCAACTATAGTAAGTGACACGTTCTGGGAAGCCTCCTCTGTCTCTGTGGGCTCAAGACTTGCCTTTCACTCTCTGAGACACTGTGGAAGCTGGGGTGGGGGGCAACCTGGGGCTATCACACCCCTTTCCCACTAAGAGATACTTGGCAGCCTGGCTTGGGGAAACTTCTTTCACTCCCTCAAGCAGCACCAGCAGGGACCAGTGGGAGCCCAGTGACACCCAGGTAAACAAAGCCAGATAATACCACAGAGACTCTGAAAATTAATCTGCCATTAGAATAATAGACCAGAAAAGTAGGCCCAGATCCACATGCTAAAACTAAACAGGGTAACTACCTGTTAAAATAAAAAAACTAAAATAAGACTCTATGTTAGTGACTTCTAGCGTCGTAGAAAAATGTTCAAGATGTAGAAAATCGCTTGTCATACCAGTAACAGGAAACTGCAACTTGAGAAAAAGCAATCAGCAGACACCAACACGAGATGAATCAGACGTTGGAATTTTCTGACATGAATTTTAAAGCTAGGATCACAAAAATGTATCATGATCAATTAAAATTTATCTTAAAACAAAAATACAAAATCTCAACAGACAATCAAATAAAATTATTTAGAACCATAATAGTAATGAAATTACAAAGGACCCAATGGAAATTTTAAAATTGAAAAACACAGTAACAAACTCACTAAATGAGTTTAATAGGAGAGTGATAATAACAGAGGATAGAATCAGCGAACTTGAGAACAGAACAACAGAAGTTACCCAATATAAACAACAGAGGGAAAACAAACGAGGAAAAAAGTGAAGATGTGAGGGACAAAAGACCTAACATTCATTTAATTGGAGTCCCAGAAGGAAAGGAGAAATTGAGTGGGATTGAAAGAGTGTTTGAAAGAAATCATGGCTGAAAATTTACCAAATTGGGCAAAAGAAACCTACAGATGGAAATTGAAAGGCACAGATAGAAGGTTAATATATAGAAGTCAGTTCCTTTCCTATATACAAGCAATGAAGAAGTGGAATTTGAAATTAAAAACACAATGCCATTTGTGTTAACAGCCCCCAAAATGAAATACTTAGGTACAGGTCTGACAAAATAGGTGCAACATCTATATGAGGAAAACTACAAAACTGATGACCAAAATTAAAGAACTAAATAAATGAAGAGATATTCCCTAGTCATGGATAGGAAAACTCATTATTGTCAAGCTATCCCACTTTGACCTGTAAATTAAACACAGTCCCAATCATAATGCCAGGAAGTTGTTTTGTGGATATCGGCAAACTGGTTCTAAAGACTGTATGAAGAGGGAAAGCCCAGAATAGCCAGCATAAGATTGAAGGTGAAGAACAAAGGTAGAAGACTGACACTACCTGACTTCAAGGCCTAACTGTAAAGCTACAGTAATTGGGACAATGTGGTGTTGGTGAATGAATAAACATGTAGATCAGTGGAACAAAACAGAGCCCGGAAACTAAAGGCAAATAAAAGTTATTTTACCTATAGGGAACCCCAGTTCAAACAACAGATGTCTTATCTGAAACCATGGGATCAGAGGAAGTGGCACAATATTTTTCAAATGCTGAAATAAAAGGAATTCTGTATCTAGCAAAACTGTCCCTCAGGAATTAAAAGGAAATAAAAACATTCTCAAAAGATGGAAAACTAAACGAATTTGTTGCTAGCAGACCTACCCTTAAAGAATGGCTAACAGAAGTTCTTTCACAGATAAAAAATGATAAAGGAATGCATTCTAGAGCACCAGGAAGGAAGGAGTGATGGAGAAAGCGGAAATGTACATATATACAATAATAGAACCTTTCTCCTCCTGAGATTTAGCAGACATGTTGATTGAATCAAAAATATAAAACTATCTGATGCAAAAAATGGTATTTAAAATAGGGAAAATAAAGCACCTAAATGGAAGTGAGGTTTCCACACTCCACTCAAAGTGGTAAAATGTCATTACCAGTAATTATAAGTCACATGTGTATAGTCTAATAGCTAGTGTAACCATCAAGGAAACGATACAAAAGATAAAAATAATATAAATAAATTAAGATAGAATCTTAAAAAATGTTCAAGTGACCCCACAGGAAGGCAAAAAGAGAGAAACAGAAGAATGAGAACCAGTGAGACATGTAGAACAAGTAATATACCTAAAGATACTATAAAACTGGACCTGACATTTCAGGTTGGTATGCCTGGCCTTCCCCTTTGAAGCCTTTCTAAATTTCCAGTAACCACTTGTTGGTCATTCACTGGAACACAGGGGATTTCTATTTAAAAACTGGTAAAATTTAATAGAAACAACACCTAATACAGAGGGGATGTGGAGAATAGAATATTTTCAGATATTGCAGGTGCAAATGTGAATTGTCACAGCCTTTGGAAAATAATTTGGCAGCCTACTTAACAATTAAAATTCATATTCCTTTTGGCCCAGTCACCTCCTCCTAAGATTCTGTTCCTAGAAATAAAAGCACAAGTAAAGCCACGTGTACGGGGGTATTTCCTGCTGCAGTGTGCAGAATGCCGACGACTGACCGAAAACAAAATGAATGTTAGTAGGAGAAAGGCAAAACCAAAAATATCTCCTAGGTTGGAATATTATGCTCCACGAAAAAGGATGCATTTCATGGTCTCGTGGGTGTGAAGAAAAATATTTCAGAATGCTTGCTAGTGGTTAAATGTTCATCTTGGCTGGAGGTAGGTGGGTATACCTGAGAAGAATGTTCTTTCGTTGACACACACACAAAAAAAGCCTGTGATTATATCTATTCATTACCTGTAAAATGATGTAAATGCACATGTTTAATGATGCTAAGTAAATATTTGAAATAAAAATAACCTATTTCTTTTTCTGAAAGTGATGCTTATTTGCAAATACCTGAACACGTCCATGTGAAGTCCACAGAAATTCTTAGGAGCAAAACAAGCATAATAGGAAGCCATAAAATCTTTGGGGTAGGAGAGCCTTAAAATAAAGAATTAAGGAAGTGCACGCCCGTGTTTGTTCTTGCTCTCTTTCTCTCTCTAACAGTGACCAGTGGGAAATTTAATTACCCATAAAACTGGGGTGGTCTCTTGGGTTGGTTGGTGTTGCTCCTCAGGGACCTTTGCCTTCCTTTGATTTGTCGTTCTTGATGTTGGCTTTGTGTTCAGGCTGCAGTACTTCCAGCTGTACAATCCAGCTGCAGCCAAGTCCAGAGGGAGAAGAAGAATGTTCTCTCTGAATGTCCGTCGTAGGCAGGGTTTCTTGGAAGCATTTGCTGAGATGGAGTTTGGGGTACAAATTGGTTATAATAACTGTGAGAGGAAGGGGCTGGAAGCAGAACTGGGCAAAAGAGCTTTAATGCAGGCCTGATCAAGGGGAGCTCTGGAGCAGGGATTGCTCATCACACTTGTTCATGTTGGATTGAAGTGCCCCAGCCTTTATGCCCACTCTGGTTCAGGCTGCCTTGGGCAGGCAGCCCCTGAAGGAACCAACAGCTGGAGGCCGTCTGATGACCACACTCCCTGCTGCAGCTGGAGGAAGTCCTTCCTTGATGGGGAGATCTAGGTGGCATCTCTGCCTACCACACTGTCCTTAAGAATCAGAAAATATCTCCTAGAAGTCCTTAATCAACTTCCCCTACATTTAAGTATTAGATTACATGTTGTAACAGAGACTAATAATGACTCTTCATAGTCTTTCTCTACCTCTGTAGTAAAGGAAGTCCTGGTTTTCATTGGATGCATGGTCATCTGAGGTAATGGCTATATTTCCCAGCCTCTGTATTTAGATTTGTCTAACTTTTGGCTAATGGTTAAGTTGAATTGGCAAGTTTGACTTGGAGGGATATATGCCTGTTCTGCTGGGTAGAATGTGGGAAAGACAGCTGGAGTATGAGCAGCCGTCTTGGGTTATGAGGTGGAAACCACCTGTGGAGGATGACAGAGCAACAAGATAGAAGAATATTAGGTTCTTTTTCTTCTTTACTGCCGTTCGAATACAGTTGTCTCTATTTTCCCACCACCACTTCCCCCTGCCCTACCCATGCCCACCTCCCACCCTCAATCCCAAAATATTAGGTTCTTGACGATCACGGACATGCTCTGGATTGCTTATATTTGGACTTTATATATCAGTTAAGCCATGACTGTGTAGGTTTTTCTGTCAGTTGCATTAGAACCTCATCTTAACTGATACACATTTCTAATCAATTATTGGCAGAGAACAGAAGAAACCATGATTGGCTCAGACTAACATTTTGGGGGGTGGAATAGATGTTGGGGAGTGAGACCCAGAGACTCTGGTGTCAGTTAAGGGTAGCAGAGGGAGAGAAGGGCAGAGAAGTCAAGGGAGTTTCAGGGCATGTTAATTGTGATAGACCATGGGATCTTCTTAACTGGGGAAGTGGGAGAGTGAAACGTGTGGGTGTTGGGGGATGAACATGGAGAAGTGCTAGTTTAGGGATCGGAGGTCCTCATGGGGCTGTTGACTCGCTGGGAAGGAGGAAGAAGGCTAAGTGAACTGCGGAGATAAGAGACGGCAGTCAGTATCGGAGTGTAGGACACCTAAAGTGAAGATTTTGGTGGTAGTGCTGTTACTGGTAATGACAAGACCTAGAGGAATGAGAAACTAAAATGGGGTGGAGGAAAGACTGTTAATGATGAAATTAAGAAGTAGAGAGTCTGGGTTTTGGATGGAACATCTTGGATGTTGATGTAGTTAAGTGGAAGGCAGTGAATTTGTTGCTGATGTCTTCAGTGGGTGAGGAGAAGTAACTGAGATCTCAGTAGGTGTCTGGGAAGGTGAGGGAGGCTGACCCAGGAGAGAGCATGTGTTTCAGAGAGGCTGACGTTGATGGAAGAGGGAGGAAAAATGACCTGGAAGCAGCACTGAGGAAAGAAACAACATCCTTCTTAAATAATAAAAATTTCTGTATAACAAAGTATACTAGACACAAAGTGTAAAGAAAAAAAGTAAATTGAGAGAATAAATTTATAGTACATTTAACATACAAATTGGAGCTCCTTAACATAAAAAGAGCTTCTAAACATTAATTTGAAAAGGCAACTTGGTCCCAAAGTGGTCAAAGAATATAGAATCTAAATTCACAAAGGGGGAAATGCAAATGAATAAAACAATTGAGAAGGTTCAAACATTAGCACTAGTACCAGTCAAAACATTAATGAAATACTAGGATATGCTTGTCTGAGTGGGAAGACCGCAACACACTGCTGAGCTTCAGGCTTGGCATGGGTGTGGGAAGACAGGTGCTGATGCGCACTGTCCATGGAGGGTTAGGGACCACCACTGCAGAAGCAGCAGCCTAAGTGGCGACGATGGGTCTCTTGTGTGTTGTGGCATCTGATGCGCTTGCCCATCACAGTTACCTGTCTATAGTGCTGTTGGATTAAATACTTGTAACTGTTACTGTGTGACCTTATTTTTAAAAACCAACTCATATTTATAAGTAAGTTCTTGTGTCTATTTTTATGGTACAAAGTACAATTTTCCCATCTTATCTGGAAAAATTTAGATATGTTTTTTGTTCATTTGTGTTAGTTTTAGTTTGTCTCCTTAAGTGTATGTATTTGTTTCATCTGTATTTGTGTAATCTGAATATAACTGTCCAATTATTTTCTTCTGGTTGTGTATCAGTAGTATGCATTAGTATACTCACTAATTTGAAAATGAACAAAGTAAATAAGCCTGTCACTTCAAAGAAAACAACTGGCAGTATTTGTTACCAAAGATAAAATAGAAGTTTCAAGCAAGAATTAGAGCTCTAATTGATTGTATTGAGAATTAAGAAAGATGATATTAATATATAAAATTTTGATTTTTTTTTAAAAATTACAGACTAACTGGATCTTCCGGGTTTATAACAGATGGACCTGGAAATTATAAATACAAAACGAAGTGCACGTGGCTCATTGAAGGACCGTAAGTAATAGTGGCTGATGTAATGTAATTTTTTTCGGTATAGGGCTCAGTGTGGCGTTACTTTTCCTATAAGTAAAATGAACAATCTGTAGCATAAAGTACTTAAAATATTTTTTTGTTTGGTAACTTCTTAGTTTATAAGTAAATTTGATTTTATTTTTCTGAATTTCATTGTTACTTAACAAAAACATTTGTGTTGATTTAAAGCTGCAGATGAATTGCACACACCAGAACTTTGTGTATTTTCAGTTGTACTAATTAAAAAACTGTTGAGTATTTTAAATGGGTTACTTAAAGCATTAGGCAATTGTAATATTGTGTCATTTTTCTGAGTACCTATTTTTACTGTGGTGGGGGAGTCAGAATAGTCATTATTGCCCAGACTACTCCCTCTCCGGGCTCCCAGGGCCTTGCAGCGTTGCCTTCTTTGTCTTACCTCCGGCACACTTGGGAAGCGGGGTTTCTCAAACTTTTTGGTCTAAGGACCTCGTTACACTGTTAAATTTATAGAATTCCAAATATATATTTTTTGTGTTTACCATATTAAAATTAAAACTAAGAAATACTTAATTTACTTTAAAAACAACAATAATAAACCCGTGTGTTAGCACAAATGGCATAATTTATGAAAAAAGAAACCCTGTACTAAAAAATGGTTAGTGAAAAGAATGACATTGCTTTACATTTTTGTAAATCCCTTCTCTGGATTTATAGAAGTCAGTTGGATCATCATCTTTCTTCTGCATTCACTTTGTTACCATATGTTACTGGGAGAAGTATGTGAAGAAAATTAGGCTTCACTTAATATGTGGTAGGAAAAGGGAAGGGGTTTCCATGGCCCTTTTAAATAATTGTGGTTGGTCTTTGGTACTATATCAAAACTGGAGAAGTGGTAGTTTCTTAAAAGTAAATTGTAGTGTGGAATCAGAAACAATGTGAATGAACTTTCGGAATTTGTTACGTTAAAATGAATTCATTTTCTTGTACTTTGAATGGATCTTTAACCTGCATAAAGGTGCATTGTTTTTGTAACACGATATGTGGGACATTTGGAAAATACTGGTTCACTGAATTATGCAGGTCTCCCAAATGTTGATATATTTCATTATATAATATAAAAAAAAATCACATTGGGCCGTGGCCGGGCAGCTCAGTTGGTTGGAGTGTCATCCCAATACTCCAAGGTTTACAGGTTCAGTCCCCACTCAGGGCACATAGAAGAATCAAGCAATGAATGCATAAGTAAGTGGAGCAACAAAAATAGGTGTTTCTCTCTCCCTCTCTCTCTCTCTCCCCCCTCCCATTCACCTTCCCTCCATCCCTCCCCCTCTCTCCTTTCTCTCTCTAAAATCAATTTAAAAATCACATTAGCTAGTATCACCATCAGTCTCATCAGAAGTTTTAAATACTGGAAAGTTGTATTTGATTGGTGGATCCCAGTTTTCCAGAGCTCTAATTATTGCTTGAAACTTCTATTTTATCTTTGGTAACAAATACTGCCAGTTGTTTTCTTTGAAGTGACAGGCTTATTTACTTTGTTCATTTTCAAGAAAATATCTGCCATATATCCAGGTCTGAAAAACCGTAATTTTTCAGTTGTTCTTTCAAGTAAAAATGATAAATCGTGTTCTAAAAGAAAAGCAACAAATTCAGCTCACAACTCAAACAATTGCAAAAGTGATTTTCCTTGAGACCATTGTAATTCGTTAGGTAGCAGAAGTGCTTTATGCATACTTCCCATCTTGTCATGCAGAATATTAAAAAGATGTGCGCTATTAATAAAATTAGTAATTTTTACCATCTAATAAAGATATCCTTAAATGAAATTGTCATTTTTTCCTTCTTTTTTCTATGAGAGACTGGTGGTGAAGAATAACAGTGATTACTAGTACAGTTTGGTGCTTCACCCACCGTTGCTCTCGTACCATTAGTAAATGCCAACATGGGGATAAGGCACAAGATAGCCTAGTATTGACTGTTGTGAACAGTCGTGACCTGTCGGGCCCCCTCAAAGGGTCTCGTGGTCTGTTGTCTGCCCTTTCTGTTTCTATCAGTTCACTCCCGTCTGGTGTCCTCCTCCACTGTTGCTGTGCATGTGACCTCAGTGCTTGCTCCTCCTCAGCCTAACCAGTGAATACTTTCTCCTTCCTCCTATCCCCACATTCAGCCTATTAGTGAGTTCTGGCCGGTTTCCCTCTGGAGTACCCCCAAATCCATTTACATTCTCCTTTTCATATTGATCTCTGCAGTTATTGTAAGTACTACCATCCTCACCTTCCTGGGCCCCTGTAATAGCCTGGAAATTGGCCTTTTTGATTCTCACCCTTGCCCCTTACCTACCTCTCACTTCTTACTTCACGCGGTTCCCTAATTTGCTGTTTCAGGCATGCTGATTTTCTTCATATTGCTCCAATGCATCAAGTCATAACTTCTTTCTTCCCCAGACTTTACGATGGTGTTCTTTCCTCTGTCTAAAGCATTGCTTTCAAGCTTTTCACGTGGCCTATCACTTGTCATTCTACTCTCCTCCAAAGCTTTCTGGGGTATTTCTCCACGGCCTGTTGTACTACTGTATCATATTTCCTTTAATTTCTTCATAGTAGTCATCACCATCTGAGTTAACTTGTTTATGTATTTATTTAGTTGTTTGCTTAGAGAAGTTAGTTAGACAAATAAGTGTGAGGTAGAGGAAAATCTAGGCTGGAGACATATAATTAGGCATCAGCAGGAACTAAATGGTGTTGCTAATTCCGAGAGCTTTATGGGTGGAGTGTTTGAGCTGAAGCCAGGTTGGAGAATGAAGTGGTGAGTGGGGTAGGAGGAAATGGAGAGAGCAAAGTCTTCTGTTGAGTTTCATTCTAGAGGAGAAAGGGATAGGACAGGGCAATAGCTAGAAGGAGAGTTGGGATATGAAGCTTTTAATGTTTTGTGCGGGGTTTTTGGTAAAATACGGGATACTTTAGGAGATTTAAATGGGGATGTGGAAGTTCCAGAAGAGAGAGAGATGGTAAATATTTGAGAGATAGAAGGAGGAGATGGTAGGTGTATGCTTTGGAAAATGGGAATTTGAGAGATTTTGGGGTGATCTTCAAAAGCAGGGAGGTGGGACCGAATGGGTTGAAATAGTAATTGAGAGTAACAGTTACGGAGGGAGAGAGTTAGTAGTAGGACTGCAGCAGAATTGAAGGGCCATTTGAAGTTGGTGAGCAGTGACCAGTACTGGAACTAGCCTACTCAATGGTGTGACTTTTTTCTGGCACAGCTTAGTTTTCTTTGGATTTAGTCTAAGTCAAAGCAGGTAACTGTTTTCCTCTAGACCAAGGCTCTGCCAGGTAGTTCTGTGAAAAGTCAGAGGGGCAGGTGAGTTTAGAGAATTGGCAGGTGTGTATGTGAAATGGTGTAGTATGGAATCTTCAGTTGCATAAGGAAGTGCAGAGATGGAAGGGCTAATGGATTGGTTCAGAGACCGTTAATGAATGGCCACAGTATAGACCGTAAGGCCCAGAGAGGCACAGACCGCATCTATTTTGTTTATCATTGCATGTTTAGTGGTCTCTTGTACATATGTAAACATTTAGTAAATCTTTGACAAACAAATAATACCGCTCACTATTAATTTCTTCTCTTGGTAAATTCTTTAAAAATATAGCTATTTTTTCAAATGTTTGATGGTTATGATTATTATAAATTACTTTTTTTTTCAGGCCAAACAAAATAATGAGACTTCGTTTCAGTCATTTTGCTACAGAGTGTAGTTGGGACCATTTATATGTGTATGACGGGGACTCAATTTATGCACCACTAATTGCTGCCTTTAGGTAAGCTCACTCGTATAAGTAGTTAATCACATGGTTTCTGAATTCAAATGTGTATCTCCTAGATTGCATTCTTACTGACTCACCTTTACTATTCCTTAACACATTATGTCATGGAAAGAGTACTAGTTCTGGAGGCCTGACTTGGTTTCCTGTAGCTACTAGGTAAGTTTCTGGGCAGAGAACTTGACCTCTCTTTTCAGTTTCCTGCTCTGCACAGTTGTGGTAGTAGTATCGTTCATCCTCCTCTCATGGTGGTGGTGAAGTTTACATTTTAAAATTGTTTTGTGAGTAATATATTGAATAATAATATTTCTGTGCAAAAATTAAATCAGGGATTACATTCATCTTAGTCCTTGTGTTCCCCATTACATAGGCCTTCAGGAGGGATTTGTTGAATTCAGATGTAGAGAGGTGTGTGTGTGTGTGTGTGTGTGTTTATGTGTATGCATTAATATGACCAAGGGGAAATTTTGGGAAGAATACACAGAAAATGAACAGTGGTTATCTGAGGAAGGTGAGGGATATGCCAATTATGTATTGTGATTTTGTTTTCAGTAAGTATATTCTATGTCAGTAGTTAAAGAAAATAGCTTAATACCACATATATGGGTGTTTTGGATTATTTTTGGCATTTTAGTTTTTATTAACAATATGTGGCTGTGTTGTCATCTTTTTGACCACATAGGAATTCAAATCCATCCAATTTTTCTTCCTTTTACTTGATAGAAGACTTATAAAGTAATATTTCTCTAAAATACACATCTCCGTAGAGAGCCATAGTTGTCAGTTTTTCATCTGCAGCTCACTTTCTAGAAATTTTTCCCTCAAATATTTTATTTCCTTGACTTTAAATAGAAATCACTTCAACAAATATTTTGTATCCCTCACATGAGACTAATCTCATGTAAGTAACAGTAAACAGTAGATGAGTTGCCCAAGGACACAGGAGACCAGCGGCCTAATGTCCTAGAAATCTCTCCTGCATATCTTTGAATTAGGAACCAGTTTCAAAGATTCACTTACGAAGCCAAAGAGCAGGATGGCTAGGCCATGCTAAGCATTAAAATGTCATTTGCTAAGTGCTGAGCCATGCAATTTGAAGCATACCTTGCATTATAGCAGGGGTCACACCAAACCTTAGCATAAGCCCAAAAACTACCTATAGTATGATGTTATCGTAATACTACTTGTTGGTCACTCGATACTGAGTTTGTTAATCCAAATTCATAGAGTCCCTATTATGTACCGGGCACTCTGAGTCAGCTTGCCCTTAGCCCTGTGCGAACTTCCGCCAAGCAGGTGTACATCATCAGTCTCGTGGTTCACCTGGACTGGGTATTTGATGAACAGACGTGTGAATCAACAGCAACAACAAAACAAGCAGAAGGCTGTACTTGTTCTAATTAATGACTTTTGAGAGAAGCCAAAATATATGTACAGATAACAGGAGAAATTTTAGGTTTCTACAAAAAAAAAGTTGGTTAATGATAGTACAGATTAATCCATTGATTATGTTAAAGTTAGAGTGGGAAAAGATATGTTTTGAAATTGAATTTTACTTGAAACACAAAACCTCTGAAGCACAGGTATACAGAACAATTTGGAAACCACTGTTTAGGCCAAAAGGCCCTGTCACAAGATGGGGAGCAGAGGGGTGCTGTTGAGTCTGGAGGACTTGACCAGAGGAACAAGCCAGTGGTGATGTCCTGGGGACTGGAGTGCAGGGAGCCTGGAGGCAGACTGTTCAGCCAGTAAAGGCGGGAGAATCCCACAGGATTCAGAAGATGTGGAGTTTTATTCTGAGTTCTGCTCCAGTCTCCATGTGAATTTGAACAGGTCATTTAAGTGCTCTACACTTCAGCTTCTAAAACCTAGAATGGAGGTGTTGTATTGTGTTTTTTGGGGTGTATTGCAAACTGTGAAGTTGAATTTGACTTCAAACTGGTTAATCACATTTATCTTTTATATATATTGAAGTTCTGAATAAAACTGTGTTTAATAAACACAATTCCATCACTAGACAACTTTGAGAACCACTGGAACAAGTCTCCTCCAACTCTACAACACTATAATTTGGTGGCACGCTCACTGCAACAAATGCGCAAATGAAGCACCATTGCAGAGCAGCCGTTCCGCTAGGATCTGTTGCTAGGGAGATGCAGAGGTGGTAGTGGTGATGAGGCAGTTTTACTCTCTGAGAGCATTCTTCAAAAGAACATTATTGCTTTTAGAGATTTTTTTTTTTTAAGAAAGTCAAATGTTGCTGAGGCCAGGCAGTTGTTGAAACTGAGGTGGAAAGCTATTAGGGGAAGCCTTATGGAAGTGGGAGTCAGTCAGTCTGTCCAGCACCCCACTGAAACTGTGGTCAGACCATGGCACAGTTAGAAAAGTAGTCAAAGATTTTTATTTATTTATTTTTAGAGAGAGGGGAGGGGAAGGAGAAAGAGAGGAAGCGAAACATTAGTTGGTTGCCTTTCCTACACGCCCCAACTGGGGACCAAAACCGCAACACAGGCTTGTGCCTGGACCAGGAATCAAACTGATGACCTTCCGCTGTGCGGGATGGTGCCCAACCAACTGAGCCACACTGGTCTGGGTGAGGAGCGTGTGGTCTTACAAGGAGACAGGTGTGTCAAATAAGGAGTACCAGTACACTTATGTAATATAGTTCAGGGGTGTCAAACTCATTTTCACCGGGGGCCACATCAGCCTCACGGTGGCCTTCAAAGGGCCGAATATAACTTTAGGACTGTATACATGTGACTACTCCTTAACTAGGGGCAAGGAACTCAGTGCTGCCAACAGGTAGAAACAAGGTGCCCTGCCAGGTAAAACGACGAGGAGGGCCGGATTCAGCCCGCAGGCCTTGTGTTTGCCGCCTGTGGTGTAGTTGGTAAAGTCAGGTTGTGTCGTAGGTGTTGTAGGTATATTCAGAGAGCCCATGTCTGTCTGGGACAGTTATGGTGAATTAAAATATTCCAGTGATTTTCAAAAGTGGTTCTAAACAATGAAAACCTCTGTGTTTAAAGTTTAAGATTATGAAGAAACCTGGGGCGGGCAGTTCTTGATTTGCTCAAGTTGAACAATGGGCTGCAGCCTAAGCTGCGTCTGCATTTCTCTGTCTACTCAGGGGCAAGGGGTAGGGCGGTGCACGGCAGCTCAGGGTGAAGTTGAATGGCACGCCTGCAGCATCACTTTCTCACCCACACACTCTCCGCTGCCTTCCACACTGGGTAGAGGCTGTGTTTATATTCATTTACTCCATAGAATTTATTTTCGTCATAAACTAGTTGTTTTACTTTTACACTAGGAGAAAGCAGCACATTCCAGAGGTGTCACAATTTCCAAGTTTTTGAAGTGAAAAGATGCAAATGCCTAAGTTCCTCTGACAGTTGGGAAGCTGATCCCTTCTCTAGTATCGTGGTTGTCCAGTGCAGATGGCCCTCCCATCCCTTGTGTGACTGTCATGCATTCTCCCTGCACCCATTCTGCCATTTGTCCTACACACCGAAGTGTCCCCTCCACATACAAAATATAAACACCATTGGCTGTCACTTCCTGAGCACCTGGTGTGGGGCACTGCTTAAGCACTTCACATGTTTTAACAGTTTGATTCTCACTGCATCACTGCGATGTGGATAGGATTTCTCTCGTTGTGCATTTGAGGAAACTGAGGCTCAGGGATGTCGGTGATATGCCCAGGCATGTGGAGCAGAGATCGGGGCTCACATCTCTGATCCTGAAGCTCGTGCTAGGATAACAGAGAGTGCAGGGCCTCCCACATGTGACAGAAGTTCCCAGTCCTTTTCTGTGCCAGTTTCTCATGGGAAAGTTGCTTTTGACAAACCCATTTCTAGGTGCCCCTGCTCTCGTAAGTACCTGCTCCTTCAGCATTTCGAGGGGTTTGGGTATATAAAACTGATGGAAGCATGATGATAGTTGAAACCTTTTTTTGGTTTCTGATCAAATGTCACCTCTTCCAAGAAGCCTGTCCTGTCTGCTCTGTCCAAAGTAGCACCTTTTGTCCTTTTACTTTGTTCTAGTTCCCTTCATAGCATTTCTTTCTGCCTGGCATTACGTATACACACCTGGTAGAGGAGGGGAGGAGCTATATCTAGGCTTATTTGTTGTTTTTGGGAGGTGCACTCCCCGAGGGCAGGAACTTCTTCACTGTTGTATTCTTGGTATCTTCCTAGGCGCCTCATATGTAAGTGGAATAAACAGAAATAGTAATAAATAGTAAATATTTGTTGTGTGAATACATAGTAGAAAATTCTTCACTGTTTTGTAACCTCTGGAGCACCTTCAGTGTCCTCGGGTTCCTAGCATTCTGTCTTCACATTAAATACTTTCATTGAGCCCTGGCTGGTATGGCTCAGTGGATTGAGTGCTGGCCAGCCAACCAAAGGGTTGCCAGTTCAATTCCCAGTCAGGGCACATACCTGGGTTGCGGGCCAGGTCTCCAGTAGGGGGCATGCAAGAGGCAACCACACATTGATGTTTCTCTCTCTCTCTCTCTCTTCCCCGTTATATAAAAATAAGTAAATATCTTTTTTTCATAAGTAAATATCTTAAAAAAAAGAAAACTCTCATTGAATAAAATCTTGTCCCCTTCTCCCCCTCATACCCTGCTTATGTATTCTAATCATTTTCATGTGAACTTCAATACATAAATGTACACATATACTAGGCCTATTGTTTTGCAGCCCCTCCCCCCCTTACTTATCAGAATGCCTTGATGAGGCTCCTTGTTAGTCCTGCAGACTTATAGAGATGTAATGATTCATTCAACCAACTCTCTGTGGATGAGTGTATATAGACAGGTAGGTGGTTTTCAACCCATTGACATTCTAAATGGAGTGGTAGTGAGGATTCTTGTGCATTTGTCTTTGTGCACTCAAGCAAGTGTTTCTTTTACAAATAAATAGAATTGCTACATTACAGAGCATTTAAGATTGTTACAGGCCCCAAGGTGGGAGTTTACCTGGTGTGTGCTCTGGGAAAGCAAAGAGGCCAGCGCGCCAGGGGTCAAGTGGGTGGAGGGAAGAGAGGAATGGATGAGATGTTTGTTCTTGGGTGGTGTCCTGTGTGTGTGGAGCAGACTGCATAGGGCCTGGAAGGACTTAGGCTTTTTACAGAATGAGGTGTTGGTGTTGGTGACAGTGTCTCAATAATTGGGCAAAAGATGGGAGCATATGGAAATACGCAGAAGGCAAGTAAACATGGGGAAAATGATTTACATCATGACTATGAAAGAAACTCAGGATCAAAATTTAAAAATCGCTTTTCACTTACTAAATTAGCAAAGCTGAAATAGGACTGGTTACTTGGCGGCTGAGTAAGGTGGGATGGACCCTTTCATTCCTTATCGATGGGATTTCAAGTCAGCACGTCTCTTCTGGAAAGCAGGTTGGTATTATGGGTCAAGAACCTTGCAGGCATCATCTCGACCCTTTGACTTAGTACTTCGCTCCCTCTCCAGGCACCCGACAAGTATTTTTGTGCGCTCGAGTCTGAGTGAGACAGTGGAAGTTCTGAAGGAACTTTTAGTGACATGGGAAACACTTATTACTGGTGTATTACTGGTGAAATGGAATATAAGCTGTAATCTGGTGTCAGTTAGGCACAGAGAATACATCAGAATGCTAGTAGTGTTGGGAGTATGGGTGTTTGTTTACCAACCTACTTACTCGTATTTTTACTTTTCATGTCTTTCACTAATATATATTTGACAAAGTTTGTTACTTTCTGTAATTACTGAAGGGCTACTCAATTTTTCATAGAAGCAGTATCAACATTTTTATTAAAAAAAGAATAGTTTATTTTAATTTCAAATCTTAGTAGAAATATAACCCAGAATAAAGGAGCCTAGCAAAAGAGTCAGATGTGTTCCTCAGAGGATCCAGAACTCATAGGGGAGTTCCATGCCTTTATCACAGGAAGTCGCCCCCCTTCCTGGAAGTGGTTTTTTAAATCGTAAGGGTGAATCCCAGCTCTGAACTTGTGTTTGCCACCATGTGACGTGTCTGTGACTGTGTCTCCCTTTGTAAGAAATGTGTTTTCATTTCAGCGGCCTCATCGTTCCTGAAAGAGACAGCAACGAGACCGTCCCTGAGGTGGTTGCCACATCAGGGTATGCCCTGCTGCATTTTTTTAGTGATGCTGCTTATAATTTGACTGGATTTAATATCACTTACAAGTAAGATATTTATGTCTAATATTTGTGATTTTATTCGAAAGACTGTCTACTTTGTTTTAACAGTAATAGTCACTAACATATATTGAGGGCTTACAGTGTGCCAGGCATCGTGCTAAGCAGTTTGAGTGTATTTTTTCATTTAAAGTCTTTTTTACAAACTCTGACATATGGGCACTGTTTTTCTACTCACTTTATAATTGAGGAAACTAGTGGGAAATAGTAAAGTAAATTGTCAACGTGCTGGGGCCACAGTTTCAACCCAGATCTTGCTGCTGTTGAGCTTCTTCTGGAAGAGAGGGGCATTTTCTTGCTAAAAGGGATTAAAACATTGGGGATTTTTGCCAAGTATGATTTAACAAATAGTAGTAATTTTCGTGTACTCAGTGGTTGGACCATCGATGAGAACTTGATTGAGGTTACAAAGGAAACATAGACTTTGGCAGCTTTTGGAATTTGTCGTGATAAGAGAGAGGCTCACTTCTGTCTTTTCTTTTTTTCCTCTTATGAAATACTATCCCCCACCCCCAATGAAATGAACCTCAATAAAGGAAGGAGATTTCACTAAAGGGGGGCTGCTCTGTCTGTGGAGTAGCCCATTCTCTGTTTCACTACTTCACTAATAAATTCACTTTCACTTCAAACTCTAAAAAAAAGGTTTTTTTTTTCATAAGTAGTTAAATTCATAAAATGCCGTAGGCGAGTGGTGTGTGATAAGAGCTTCTGTGGCCCTCAAAACCTAAAGTACTCTCTGACCTTTTACAAAATAAGTTTCCCAGCTCCTGGCGTAGGCAGTGACCTCCATAAGTAACCTTTATGTTGGGTTCTTTTTCTGCCCATTTTCCCATGATCTCAGTATTTGTTCATACTGATTTAAAGCCTTCTCTATCTTGATTAGTACGGTGATTCAGTCTTTCAGGCGCCCAGGGTGTGTGACTTGGCAGCCTGGGCAGCTTATTGCAGTACTAGTGAGATGATTTTTAGTGACCCAGGCAGGCTGGGTTGAGGGGAGAGGCTGATGAGTTTGGTTGGGTACATGTGAGATATCTAAGCAGGACACTGATATTTGGATCTAGGGCTGCTAGGGCTGGGATATCATCTGGGAATCACTGGGACGTGGACAGTGCCTGACCGGCCTATGGGGCATGTGCACAGTGAAGAGAAGAATAGTAGAGGCGGTTAAGGGGCAGAGGAATGCCAGTGGGCTTTGTTGTCACAGAAGCCCAGAGAGGAAAGTCTCAAGAAGGAGGAAGCTGACAGAGGGTTGAGTAAGTAGAGGAGGCGCTAGGTCACCCTAACCAGGGAGGTTGGAGTCAGGGGCATGGTAGGGATGGGAGATTAGAAAGTCATGGCATTAAGAATGGGACACCCTGAATTTCTTCTCTGCAGGGGAGGGGAGAAAGTGGAGATGTGGGTTCAGGCTAGGGCTTCTCAAACTTCACATGCACAGGGATCTTCTGGAGGGCTTATTAGCTCACGTTCCTGGGATCTACCCAGAGACTGTAGTTCAGCAGAGCTGTGGCCTGAGAATCTGTGTTGCTGAATAGCTCCTGGCTGCTGCTATCTCTCTCTGGTCCACATTCTGAGTAGCATTGCACTAGCTATTCACTTAGGCCCCATTCTGGGGTAGGTTCCTAGGTCAGGAGCTAGAGGGCACAGTCTTCACTGTTGAATGGCCTCTTGCAATAGCAGCCTTGGGGAAGAAGAGAAACTCAAGGGAGTGAGCACCCCAGGAGAGAAGGCAATTCAAGCACCCCGTGACATTGGAAGCCCTTTGCCCGTCATCACTGGAAAGCTCTTCTTGCTCTATTGCCACTATCTTCCTCAGGAGCGCATGTTTTTCTTACCCTGACTGGTGTAGGGAGAAGCCTTGCTCTCTCCTAGAGACCAGAATTAGTATTTGTTAAATGAAGGAATGATGAGATTATTGTAAATTTTATTAGCTTCTTGGTTCCAAGGCTCTATTATATTCTTTAAAAAGGAATCCTAAACTATTTTAGGGGTCCCAGACCCTATGAAAAGCCAAATAAAACGATGGTTTTTATCCCAGAAAAATGCCCAGAAGCACATACATAAAACACTCTCAGACATACAAAGATAATTTTTGTGTTTTGAGATGTTATGTAACTCACTGCTCTAAAAAGTGCTCAATATTAATTTTGGCACTTAAAGTAAACCTATGCCTAAAAGCATTTGAGTGGAGAGGTTGAAGTTTAAGGGGAAGTTGAAATTATACTTCCCTCCTTTAGTTTAAAGGCTGTATGAGTTACCTCCTCCTCTTTTTTTTTTTAATAACATTAAGTGTTGGTTATGTGCTATTCTCTCGTGTGGTTAATAAGTGTGTCTGTAAGAAAATATTTGAAATATGGCTGGTATAAGACATAGATTTGAGCACATAATGGAACTGCCTTACCTCACTTTTCTTTTAGGCCTTTTATGAAAATGAAGTGTGATTGTTGTGGCTATTTTAGCATAACAAGTGCAATCTGAAATTTAGACTTTCCCTTTATAAACGTTTGCCTTGCAAGGCCTTTTCCTTAATAAAGATGAAATTGACCTTTATTGAAGCTCTACTTCTGTGTAAGTATTAGTCACCACTTTCTAGAGGCCTACAGGAATGTCATTCAGCTTTTTTACCAAGTACTTCATTCTGTTTACTGGGACTTGAAAAGTAGGCAAAGTCAATGATCATATTATAATATAAATTATAAAAATACTGTATACAAATCTTTATAAAATTTTTGTTACAAATGTATCATAAAATGATATTTAGGTGTAAGCATGAACATTAATTAGCTTGTTTTTGTAACTCTTTCCTGATATATGACATGTTTTGCTATGAAATTTCTTTTTGGTTTTCTTTACAGGCCTTCGAAGAAATCTATACTCTTAAAGTATCTTGATAGTTCAGTTATCCTCCCTCTTTTTACAATTTGATTTATGTCTTTTCAAAGTGCTGTCAATACAATTATCTTAAGTCAGGTTATTATGAGACACATTATAATTAAACTCCTGTATTCAGTTAAACTGGCCTTTTCTTCCATCTGAAGTGAGTAGATATACTTACTAAGGAATTTTAAATACACCAATCTGGGCAATAATCTTTAACAAATTCTTTAAATTTTCAGGAACTCTCCAGAGGGATATGTATACCATCAGGATGTTAGTGTATTGTTGGCTGTTTGTTTTACCCTTTTCTTCTCCAAACTTGCAAGCAGGCATGTGGCAGTTTTGTAACGCCCATCAGTTGTGGGCTACCAGGAATAGGATAGTCTTGCCACACTTGAGAAGCAAAGCCTGGACATTTTGCAAGAATCTATTCTCTCTTTGTAATTTTTTAAACTTGTCTCTGCTTAAGGGAACCCACCAAGTTCAGTTTAGTTTCAGTACTGCCCTAGCTGTGCAGGGTTGGTTTGCCCTGTTTAGTGAATGGTAAGTACTGCAGCTGGGCTTGTGAACAGAGAGACAGCGACATTCTTAAACCTTCTGTAGGAAGAAGTTCTGCTAAGTTACTCCAAGTGTCGCTTTGTTTTGATTTAATGTTCTCCCACTGTTTTTATAGTTTTGACATGTGTCCGAATAATTGCTCAGGCCAAGGAGAATGCAAGATCAGTAATAGCAGCAACAGTGTCCAGTGTGAATGTTCTGAAAACTGGAAAGGTGAAGCATGTGACATTCCTCACTGTGTAAACAACTGCGGTTTTCCTCATCGAGGCATCTGCAATTCCAGCGATGTCAGAGGATGTTCCTGTTTCCCAGAGTGGCAGGGTAGGAACTTCTTTCATTTTTCTTTGAATTTACAGTGTGTTTGTAGTTTGATAACTTGCAATTGACTTTATTTCTAGCATCCATTCTTTTTATGTTATTCAAATGCCAGGTAGCGTGTAGGTTTTCACATTTATTTATTGAGCTTCTTACAAATCTTTGAATTTCACAGATGTGTGGTTGTGGTGTCTTTAGAATGGGGAGGGGTTTGACATTCTTTGTAGTTCATTCAACTTGGTCTTAGCCATAGGAAGACATGGCAGAGAGCCAAGCTGGGAGGTGGGACAAGAGCTGACAATAATAGTGTCTCCTCGGAAGCTTACAATATAGAGTAAAATTCTAAAGTAGTCAGCTGATGGAGTTATCTACAAATAAAAATTATTGAAGAAGCTTTAGCAAATTCTTTAATAACAGTGATACTGATTTAGTGATTTCCTTTATACATTTATCTCTTCCTCAGACCACTTTTATTGTGAAAGGAAGTGTGCTTGTTTAAATGCCTTATTTGGTTGGTTTGGCTGAAATCAAGGAGGTAAATAATGGAAGCATTTGAGTACCTGCCACTGTGTAAATGTTGTAGCAAAGGCAAAATCTCCCAGGAGGGGGGTTTCTTGATTTTCTAGGAAATGGGTCGCTTGTATCAATACTCCTAGGACTAGTCTTTACATTTTAGTCCTAAAGGGTTTTTTTTTTCATTTGAATTAACAGTCCCTTTGTTCTCTGAAGGCTGTTCATCGTTAAAAAGTATGTGATTTTGAATTTTATGAGAGATTATTGTTGGTCTCTAGCTTTGAGTAACTTAAAAGCACAAATTAAAGGGATTTGTCTGATATCTAGATGCTGAAGGGAAGGATAAGTATTCTTTAGACATGTGTTACATTTAAAAGATTAAACTTGAAATGCAGTAATATTGAAGCTGCATTTTGTGAAGCTAATTTATTATATTTTATTAGGTCCTGGTTGTTCAATTCCTGTACCAGCTAACCAGTCATTTTGGACTCAAGAGGAATACCCTAACCCAAAGCTCCCCAGAGCCTCTCACAAAGCTGTGGTCAGTGGCAACGTAATGTGGGTTGTCGGAGGATATATGTTCAACCACTCAGACTACAGCATGGTTCTAGCGTAAGTTGTTTCGGACACTTTTGCAAGAAGCTTAGCTTTCCATTTGGAAAATTTATAAAGTGGAGATAAGCAAAAGGAAAATAATTCCATTACCCGGTGGAAAAATCTCTGTTAATATTTTGGTAGTAGTATTCCAGACTTTTTTGACATATCCTTAGTTTTTGAAATTGGGAGCTACAATGAATTCGTTGTAATAAACAATAATTCATCTTTTCCAGATATCGTCTCTCATTGTTTTGTTTTCGGTACACATGATAGGTTCTATATAAGTAGGGGATTACTTTATCTCTTCATTTAATTAACATATCTGTAGGCCAAATGTTTGAATGTGTAGTTTGCTAGTGGAAATTATGTCATTGTCTTACACTTCCCAGAGTTCAAGGTCAGTTTGCTGGTCTCTTGCCACTCGTCTTGAAAGGAGGATATATGTTGTCATAGGGAATTAACTATGGAGATTGACTTTTGGGACGGACTTATCAACACTTATGCGGATTTTGTGCTGGCAGTGTTTTCTTAGGCAATGAAGGTTGTCAAAAACTATCCTCTGCTCTTTAAGGGATTTTGCAAATATGGCAGTGGTGGCATAGTTTCTGAATCCCCCCCCCCCATGCCCCCAGAGATAGTCATTAAATCACACGGAACAACTAGGAAACACACAAACGCACAGGTCACAAATAATAACACTTGGTTAGAGGTAGCTACACAGATGGGGAGGGCTCAGCCAAAGACAGCTGAAACCTGTGTGGTATCAGCATCTGTGCAGGATTAAGCAAAGGGAAGCAGTGAGTCCACTGACAGGACTCAGTACACCTGGAAGAGACTCACTGGGAAGCTCAGCCACCTATTTGAAAATAGTGGCTGGAATTGGAGAGATTTTTGCATATTCTAGTAATGCAGTAATTTCAGGGGATCTATGGCAGGATCTGAAGGGGCTGGAGCAATTTATGCCTTATTAACTCTGAAAATGAACCAGCTAACGTCTCTTTACAGGAGTAAGTTCCACACAAAAGCAACTGCTGGGAAGAGAATTCAAAGTGAGCAGGATGCGGGCAATAGAGACAAAGGTTCAAATAATAGTTAAGGAAGGAAACAGGTGATGAGATCTGGACAAGTAAACTGCCATATATTTGAACACTGTACTACAATGGACGGGTGAGCTAGAGAGCTGAGAAATTAGAAACCTATCCCAAATGAAGCCTTTCCTGTAAAAATACCGGAAACAGTAATTTTACTTAAAATTGATCAACAGAAAAATATCTCATAGAAAGTTATCAAGAACAAAGAGAATAAGGAGTAGAATACACCTTTTCATACCTGAAAGACAGTAGAAAAATATGCTCGTAAAACTGATGAAAATTATAACAATATTCCAAAGCAAACTAAAATACAGTAAGAAATTGACAAAAGACATCAAAGAGTAATATAATTAGAACAAAAAAAATTCATAGGTGATAGACATTAGGAAAGGATTTTAAAATAATTTCAGAATTGAAGACAAACCTTAAAGGAATACAGAGTAAATGAACACAATAGATATTCCTTTAGAAATAGAAAAAGGGAATATAAAAGCTCATATAGAAGTGTTGGTCTCTTTCCTCTGTTCTTTGTGGTAAGCACAGTTAAGAATGCTGGAAATTATCTATAAAACAAACATGAGAAAACTGAAGGATAGAAAGAAGAAGGCAATCTGACCAGGAGCCTCTGGACCCAAGGAATGACATACCAGTAGTCTCCAAGGGCTTTCTTCTTTGTCTCCTGTATCCAAGACTTGATGTTAAAAAAAATTAGTAATCTGGAAATGCAAGTAGGCACGTGCTGAAAAAGCCCCAGAAGAAACTTGTTTTATCTAGACCAAGGACAAGGACGGTGGCAGCTTAGCAAGGCAGAAAACTTTTAGACAGTAACCCCTCTACTCTATGCAGACACCACAGAACTGTGGCTCCACCCCAACCCCTGACAGCAAAGTCTGAGGGGAGACTACACTTCTACCCTTGCCAAGACCTAGTGAGGTGCTCTAACCCCCCTGGCAGCATGGTGTTAGAGAAGGCCAATTAAGGAACTGGGACCTTCTTCATCAGGTGCTAATGAGGCCTCCACCTCCTGTGGTATCAGGGGAGACCTTGGACTGCTACTTTCATCTTGCAGTAAGGGCATCAGTGAATCAGCCTTCTCCCTTCCCACTGGAGTAGTGTCAGGGGAGGCCTGCTCTAAGATTTACATAAGACCCATCATCTCCTGTCATGATACCCAGAATGTTCAGATTTCAACTGAAAATCATTTGTCATGTTAACAGCCAGAAAAATCTAAACTTGCATGAGAAAAGGCGATCAAGAGAGACTGGCACCAAGATGACAGTTACTAGAGTTAGGCTTTAATGAGTGATTATAGAACACCTGAAACAAATGAAAAATAGTCTCAGCAAAGACACAGAAGATATAAAGAAAAATAAAAGGTAAATTTTAGAATTGAAAAATAACCAAAACAGCCCTGGCTGGTGTAGCTCAGTGGATTGAGTGCAGGCCTGCAAACCAAAGGGTTGCCAGTTCGATTCCCAGTCAGGGCACATGCCTGGGTTGTGGGCCAAGTCCCCAGTAGGGGATGCTCAAGAGGCAGCCACACAATGATGTTTCTTTCTCTCTCTTCCTCCCTTCCCCTCTCTAAAAATAAATAAAAATAAATAAATAAAAAAAATTTTTTAAAGAAAGAAAGAAAATAAAAAATCAAAACAAAAATCTTAGTGAATAGGTTCAACAGCAGAATGGAAAGGACAGAAGAAAAGAATCAGTGAACTTGAAGACAGAACAATAGGGATTCCTCAGCCTGAACAGAGAGAAAATAGAATATTAAAAAAAAATGAATGGAACCTCGGAGATCTGTGGACTATTAAAAAAAAAAAAAAAAACCTTAGAATTTTTCAAGACTGCAGTGGAATAGGAAGATTTTGAACACACTTCGGCCAGGACCAAACTGGAAATACAACTAAGCTGGGGAACAATCACCCTAGAAAACTAACTAAAGACTAGCTGGAGAGGACTCGTACAACCAAGGAAGTGCAGAAGAAGCTACATCAAGACTGCTTTTCTCTTTTGTCAGCATCTGCACAGCAGCTTGCACGCTGTGGTCAAGGTTGTTCTCATTGTCAGCGGGACTGCGGGTCAATCCCATGCATGAACAGACCAACAGCCTCAATTACAATAGAAGAGCCCATATAACTCACACAAGGGGCATTCCTAGAGCACCCAGCTCAGGAGATCAAGGAGATTGCACCTCTGGGTTCCACAGGACACCTACTACATAAGGCGACCCACGAAGAGCAGGTCTGTCTGATACATAGAGACAAATACAAAAAGACAGCCAAAATGAGGAGACAAAGAAACAGGCCCCAAATGAAAGAACAGGAGGAGTCTCCAGAAAAAGAGTTAAATGAAATGGAGGCAAGCAATCAGATACAGAGTTCAAAGTAATGGTTATAAGGATGCTCAAGGAACTTAGAACTACAACTGCATGAAAAAGGACATAGAAATCATGAAAAAGAACCAGTCGGGTATGAAGAATACCATATCCAACATCAAGAATACACTGGAAGGAATTAAAAGTAGTCTGGATGAAGGAGAGGATCAAATCAGCAATTTGGAAAACAAGGTAGAGAAAAAACCTAATCAGAGCAACAGAAAGAAAAAAGAATTAAAAACAATGAGGATAGTTTAAGGGACCTTTGGGACAACATGAAGCATAACAGTATCTGCATCATAGGGGTACCAGAAGGAAAGGAGAAAGAACAAGAAATTGAGAACCTATTTGAAGAAACAATGAATGAAAACTTGCCTAACCTGGTGAAGGAAAAAGACACACAAGTCCAGGAAGCACAGGGAGTGCCAAACAAGATGAACACAAAGAGCCCACACCAAGACTCATAATTAAAATGCCAAAGGTTATAGACAAAGAGAGAATCTTAAAAGCAGCAAGAGAAAAACATAATTACCTAGAAGGGAGCTCCCAGGAGACTGTCAGCTGATCTCAACAGAAATGTTTCAGGCCAGAAGGGGTTGGGCATGAAATATTCAAAATGATGAAAAGCAAGGACCTGCAACCAAGATTATTTTACCCAGCAAGGCTATCATTTAAAACTGAAGAAATAAAGAGCTTCCCAGATAAGAAAAAGCTAAAGGAGTCTGTTACCACCAAACTAGCATTATAAGAAATGTTAAAGGTCCTGTTTTGAGAAATAGAAGAAAATAGAGAAAGAACAGTTAAAAGAATAAAATGGCAATAACTATATACCTATCAATAATCCCTTTAAATGTAAATGGCTTAAATGCTCCAATCAAAAGACATGGAATAGCTGAATGAGTAAGAAAGCAAGACCCATATACATGCTGTCTACAAGAGACTCATCTCAGAACAAAAGATTCACACAGGGATGGAAAAAGATATTTCATGCAAATGGAAGTTTTAAAAAGCTGGAATAGCAATACTTCTACCTGACAAAACAGACTTTGAAACAAAGACTATAGTAAGAAACAAAGAAGGGAACTACGTGATGATAAAAGGAACAATCTGGCAAGAGGATGTAACTGGTGAACATTTATGCACCTAACACAGGAGCACCTAAACATGCAAAGCAGATCCCGATGGACGTAAAGGGAAAGATCGACAGTAATTCAGTGGAACCGCAGTTCTCAGACTTAATTCTTTCAGGAAGGCTGTTTATGAAGGGATTTTTTCAAAAACCAAGTCACCTTTGTCGCCTAAGAGGTGCATGACTGTTCATACAGGTATCAGCATGAATGGGTGATCAGGTGGAGAACTGAAGTTTTATGCAACAACTGAGACATTTTTTCCATGAACAACTTGGTTAAGAACCAAATTGTTCGAGATGGGAGAAGTTCAGGAACTGAGGTTTGACTGTGCAGTCATAGCAGGGAATTTTAACACCTCATGGACATCAGCGGATAGATCTTCCAGGCAGAAAGTCAGCAAGGAAACACTTAAATGACACACTAGATCAGATGAAGTTAATTGATTTCTTCAGAGCATTGCACCCCTAAGCAGCAAAATATGCATACTTTTCAAGTGCACATGGAACATTTTCTAGGATAGACCACATGTTAGGACACAAAACAAGTCTCAATAAATTAAGAAAATTAAATCATTTCAAGCATCTTCTCTGACCATTATGGTTTGAAACTAGAAATCAACCACAAACTGCTGGGGGAAAACTGCTGAAAAACAAAGTCCTGGAGGCTAAATAACATGCTACTGAACAGTGAACAGATGAACAGTGAGATCAAGAGAGGAATTAAAAGTTACCTTGAGCAATCCAAAATCTATGCGACACAGCAAAAGCAGTCCTAAGAGGGAAATTCATAGCATTACAGGTCTACCTCAGAAAATAAGAAAAAACTCAAATAATCTAACATTACACTTAAAGGAACTGGGGTGGGGGCGGGAAGCAAACAAAGCTCAAAGTCAGTAGAAGGAAGGAAATAATAAATATCAGAACAGAAATAAATACTTTCTTTTCTGTTTTCAAATCTTCAGTACATTTTCTCCTGTCTCTCTTCTCAGCTGATGGCCGTGCTTGCTGTTTCTATTTTGAAAGATAGAGGTTATCAGGAGGACTTGCGCACACCTCCACCACCACCTGGAGCCACTACCTACATCTGTGCCCATTTATTACGTCTTCTGTGTGTGTACATCGGAGCTGTCCAGTAGGCAGTTTCTATTTCGGCCATGATGGAAATGTTCCATATCTCCACTCTCATGTCACTAGCCACATATGGTTATTGAGCACTGGAAGTGTGGCTAGTGTGGCTGAGGAGCTGACTTTTAAATTTTAAAGTCTTAATCTCATCTTACTTGGTCTTTCACCAACATGTGATACAGCCATTCCCTTCTCCCTCTTTTAAACACTTTCTTTACTTGGCTTCCAGAATACCACAATCTCTTGATATTATTCCTTCTCAGCCTCCTTAGCTGGTTCTTTTTTAGCTGACTTCTGAGTGATGACGTGCCCATGGACTTGGCCTTTGGTCCACCTTCTGTGAGAATGTATATTCACTATGTTCGTGATCTCATGTAAAATCTTGGTTCTTAGGCTCTGACTCCCAAATTTGTATCTGCACCCTGGACTTTTCACCAGAACCCATATCTTTACATCTTTATTTGACATCTCCGTCTTTTGGCTGACAAACATCTTAAACTCAGTGTGTCCAGGACTGGTCTTTCCTCCAGTTCTTGCCCGTGTCTTTTGGTCAGTGACCGCTCCATGCTTCTATTTGCTGAAGCCCAAAATTTTGGAGTCATCCTTCACTTCTTGTTTTTTCACACCCTATATTGGTATGTGTATTAGTAATCTCTTCATAAAAATTACCACAATCTTAGCAGCTTAAAACAACATACATTTATCACTTTACACTTAAAGGAACTGGGGGAGGCGGGGGTGGGCGGTGCAGGGAAGCAAAGCCTAAAGTCTAGACGAATAGTTTCTGTTCATCTAGGGTCTAGGCAGAGCTTAACTGAGTCCTATGCAGTCAAGGTGTCACCTGGCCTGTGTTCTCATCTAGAAGTTCAACTGGTGAAAAATCCACTTCCACCCTCACTCAGGTGGTTGGCAGAATTCAGTTTTCTTGTGGTTGTAGGACTGATGGCTATGCCTCTTGCTCACCATTGACTAGAGCCACCCTTAATCCTTAGAAGCCGCTACAGTTCCTTATCACTTGAGCTTCCCCAGAATGGCTGCTTACTTCATTGGGCACAAGGAGAGTCTCTAGACTGTCTGCTAGCAGGATGGATGTCACAGAAGTGACAAGTCATCGTTGTCATTGCCATATTATGTCGATTAAAATGCACACTCAAATGGAGGGTGTTACGCGTGGGTCTGAAGGTCAGGAGGCATGGATATGAATGATAGGAGCACCACCCTAGTGTCTGCCTGCTTGTTAGCTCCGCTTTTAAATTCTATCCCTGGTATAACCACCTTATAACTGCTCCTAGTGCCGCCACCCTGAGAAGTAAAGGTAAAAATAAAGATGCAAAAGTGATTGTTTCTTCTGTTGTTATGCTAGATCCTATGAGAGTCATATATTCTACCATTTACGTAATTTTACCCTTGTACCTGACGACATCTTTCCATCTCAAAGCAAGAAATCTGGGAGTCATTTTGATATTTCCTCTCCTTCATCCTCTCAGATCATAATCTCATATCAAGCTCTCACCAAATACATGTCATATTCATTCTTTTTTCTCTGTGACCAGCCTGCCATTATTTCTCACCTTGGCTTCTATAGTAGATTCCTATCAAGTCTATCTGTTTGCATTTATTCTTCTTAATCCAGTTTCTAAATATCAACTGGGAAAGATTTTATTTATTTATTATTATAGATGGGGAAGGGAGAGGGAGAGAAACATCAATCAGTTGCCTCTCATATTCTCTATGACAGGGGACCAAACCACAAGCTAGATGTGTCCTGACCGGGAATCAAACCGGCAACTATTTACTTTTCAGGACGACACCTAACCAACTGAGCCACACCAGTCAGGCAACTGGGATGATTTTTTTAAAAGTGTCAGTCATATCATTCATTACCTTCTTAAAACCCATCAGTGGCTTCCCATTGGACTTAATGGGCCTACATATGATCTGACCACTGTTCACTTTCCCAGACTCAACTTGTTCCCCTCCTGCCTTCATTTGCTGTAGTCCTGCCCCACCAGCCTTCTTTCTTGACATAAAATTTACCACGTGAGTACTGACTTTAAGGGCCTTCAGGCTCACAGTCCCTCTTGTCTACAGTATTCCTGCTGATCCACCTCAGGGTGATGTCTTGTCACCGTTTAGGTTGCAGTTTTAACTGTCTCACAGAGAGCTCCTCCCTGACCATTCAGTTCAGATAGGTTGTCCTGTCCATTTTCACGGTTCTCATTTCTTTAGAGCAGTCTTCATAATTTTGCATTCTGTTCGTGCCCATTGTTATACTTGCTCATTTTCTGCCTATTCCACTGTAAGTTCTCCAAGATTAGGGACCTTGTTTATTCATACAAGTCAGGGCTTAGCTCATAGAACATAGTCAAATAGGTGTTTATCAAATGAATGGAGGAGTAAATGAATTATGGTTGACCCTGAAAAACAATGTGGGCGTTAGGGGTGCTGACCTCCCACACAGTCAGAAATCTACATGTAACTACAGTGGGCCCTCTGCACGCCTGGGTTCCCCACCTTGTAGTTAACCCCTGGGCAGTATTGAGCTACACGGGCCAGTTGAACTGCACAGGTCAGTTGAACTGTGGTCGAATGAAAGAATGTGCATGTGAGTGGACCTGCACAGCTCAAGCCCGTGTTGTTTAATGGTCACAAATACTTGTTCCTGGAAATATTAGCGTTACCGATTGCTTTCATTTTGTGTACCTCATGAACCGCCTTTGTTTTATAGATGTAACATTTCTGCTTGTACTTGATCAAACCATGACTTTTATAGCCTTATGTATTTCATGTTAATATTAATAAAATTTCAAATACATTTTTACTAACTTGTGAAAAGTAACAGAGTAACTCCTTTTAGAAGTATTTCTGGAATTTAGATTATAAGTGTATCATCATCTGTACTCATCTATTTCAGGAATTGCCCTTACTCTTTTCTCTGCAACCCTGTTAACCCGAAACTTCTAAGTTGCACTCTAAAGCAGTTCCCATTTTATGTCACCCAAGGGTCCTCTTGCAAAACAATTGGCCTTGGTCTTACAGGTTAAGATTTCTAACTGAAACTTCATCACTGAATTTCCTTCCCTTGAACAATAGAGTTTTCTAAAAAGTTTTTAAAAAATAGTAAGTTAAGGGAACCAAATAAGGAAACCAAATAAGGAAAGGACTGTCATCTAATCCAATAAACTTTAAAAGAGACTCACAGGAAATGGCAAGACAGACCAGACCGCCTTCTCTACCCCACAGAAACCACCGGGCGAGATTCTGCGAGTGCTCACTGATAGCCTCAGATCTAGAAGGCGGAAAACTGGGTATCATTGTGTCTCACTCTTTTAACTGAAGAGTAGGAGAAACAGTTGCTGGGAAAGATCAGGTAAAGAAGGGGGAAATTGATCGAGTGGCTGACTTTCTCTCTGCCCAAAAGTCAGGGCTTCTCTCTCATTCGCAATGTGCTTTGAACACGGGTAAGACACCTAAAATCTCAGAGGAGAGTCGAGTCTGTGTAGCTTATTCTGAAAGACCTGAGCCCGGCATTTCCTCAGACTTCAGGAAAACGGACAGAACATAAAATACCAGCCCGGCACTGATGCTAGTAGCATGGAGAGAGAAACTTGTCTTAGATACAGTGGGAAAAGAACTATGAAATCAACACATACCTTGCAAATAAAATGTCTGGAGAACAGTGTCAAACCGCAAACAAGATGAAAGAAGTGGAGCTGAAGTATTCCGTGATAAAGAAACAAAGAGGAGGAAAGAATGGCGTGGAAAAGCTGACGGGAACCAATCATATCACAGAGGAAGAGTAACTTGAAAGAGCGGAAGGAGATTCCTTCCAACTCCTTTGATTTATAGATCAACTTAGTGAGAATTTGGATTCAGAAAAACAGGGTCAAAGACAAGAAAATAATAACAGAATGAGATGAAATTGGAGATTGCACACCTAAAGAAATACAAGTAAATTTTGTACACCAAAAACTGGAACAAAAATAGAATTGCAGCTTAACAGACATGATTCTAATGAATACAGATAAAAAGGTTAAAATAGAGAAAAGCAAAAAACGAAACAAAACAAAAAACCCACAGAAGATCCAATATAAAGATAATTACTGTCACCGAAGAAAAGAACCTAACAAACAACCAAAGGATTGAAATAGTATGAGATGTTTTAGGAAAATTTTATAGTTCAGTGATAAGACCTGCTTTGAGCAAATAATTGAACTTTCAAAATAAAGGACAAATTACTGGGCGAAAAGCCTCAGGTAGTTCTGTGCCTCATGCTGGCAGGGGTCATGCCCAGTCTCTACAAAGCCCTTGTTGTGGTCTTTGGATGGCCAGACACTGTGACTGAATACCAGGCCACTGTGGGTGGTAGGGCATGTGCCCTGTGGCAGGGTGGTCATTGGGTTACCAGGCAACCAGGAAGAGTTCGCGAGAGGCATGGCAGCAGCTCTACAGAAGACACCAGTTTCTGAATTCCTAAAGTTTGTTTAACTGCTTGTCCAGGTCTTAGAACTAGTTGTTCATTATTCTGTTATTGTGGACTCAGCTCCAGAAGAAGCAGCATTTATTCGGTCCCTGAAATTTCTCATGTTTTATTGCATCAATAATGCACTTGTCTTGCATTTGCTTCTCTGTGTTTTGAAAAGAATGAGAGCCTGTTATGTAAGTTCTTTTGGCAGTTTATTTTAGCCGAGTCATTGGGTCCTGCCAGCCCCTTAGTGCCTCCAGTAAGCTCTTGGGCTGAAGTGTCCTTGACTAAGAAGGAGCAAAATGCATTAAAATGCAGGCGGGACACCCTCTATGTCCCCTGAAAGAATTATGGATTGAATCATCTGGAGACTTGTTTCTGTGTTCCTTGTGTTTCTTTGCCTTCGTTCAAACTGGCAGAAACAGGCCTCTGGCTTGAATATTAGGTGTAAATGTGCTTTCTGAAGCCACAGTAATCCTCAGGAAACACCTTCCATAGTTGGAACTCCACAAAACTGTTGCAGTGATATGCAGTCAATTCTATAAAACCATTTTCTTGGGTAGTTTTAAGTTTTTTTTAACCTAAACTAAAGTATAATACTGTGTTTTTAAAAGTAGTGAGAAAAAAGAGAGAGAGGGAGGGAGGGAGGGAGGCAGGGAAGGAGGGAGAAAGAGGGCCAGGGAGAGACAAAGAGAATGATTGAGGCTTCTCCAGGTTTGTAAGCAGAAAAGCGATCCGCATAAAAGGGAGTGGGGGGATCATACTTGTCTCAGACTTCTCCATAGCAACGTTTAATGCCAGCACTCAAGGGAGTAGTATCTGCAAATTTCTGAAGGAAAGAAAAGATGGCTCAAGAATATTAAGGGCAGCCAAAGTGTCATTCCATTCTAAGGCTAGCAAGCAAATACTCTTCTTAAACACAAAAAGAATTGAGAGAAAGGAGTACTGCATTTTGCTGTGTATAATGTGCACCCATGCTTTTGGCCCAGACTTTCAGGGAAAAAAATTTTGTTTTAATTTTTTGATTCAGTTATCTATCTATCTATCTATCTATCTATTTATTTATATTTAGCTACTCGTTTTTTGTATTATAAAGGAATTTTAGCATTTATTTTTGGACATATTATGGTACAAGAAATTTTATGTAACAAATAATTACAAAACACAAGAACAGATACAAGGTATTTCAAGTACTACCCACGTCTTTATTTTTCCCTCAAAAATTTGGGTAAAAACATATGCATTATACATGGCAGAATATGGTACATGTGAACTCAACTAGAAAAAGGCTACTTTACAGTGAAATCCAGCCAACTAAGAGTGAAAGACTTGAGAAAGAGAAGTTATGGGAAGAGAACTGTAAAGGGATGGATTCAGCTATAGTATAGACCTGGGACAAAATAACTGGAATTACAGTTATAGAATGGAATATGAATGTTACGAACCTGGACAGTAAAAATTATATGGCAAAGATTGGGAGAAGAAATGGGAGGAAGTGTAAGTGCTAAAGCTGTCAGCTTTCAAAGCAGGGAGTGAGTGGATTCTGTCCAAAATAAAATTGTATATAACTTAAAAACTAAAGTGAATTCAACCTTTAAACTTTTCATGCATTTAAAAAATGTAGAATCCTCAAACAATACATAAAATCACAGGTGCTGTGGTGTTAAGTACTGTTCATGTTTAATAAATGTCACCATTTATTTAATGGTATTTTTCTCCATCACCGTTTATCCCCTGTACACTCTCTTCCACCTCCAGCCACCCTCCAAAGTCACCATTTTGTTAAATTGGTTTCAGATTATACCATATTTTTTGGACTATAAGACACATCTTTCCCCCCCTAAAATTTGGGAGGAAAATGGGGTTGCATCTTATAGTCCAAATGTAGCTTACCTGGCTCACTTGGTGGTGGAGCGGGGTTTTTTTCCTATTTTCCTCCTCTAAAACCTAGGTGCGAAGGGGAAAAACCAAGATGGAGGCATAGGGAGACACACTGCGCCTCCTCGCACAACCAAAAGAAAGACAACAACAATTTAAAAACAGAAAACAACGAGAATTGACAGAAAGTCGAACTTCACAGAAGTCCGACAACCAAGGAGATAAAGAAGGAACTTTCGTCCAGACCGGTGGGAGGGGCGGAGATGGGCAGCCCGGGGTGATAAGACTCTCAGCAACGCTGCCGGACCTGGAGACTGGAGGACTGTGGGACGAACGGGGCGGGCACTGTGACTACTAGCAGACCCCGCAGCCCCACATTCACACATAGATAAACCGGGAGGGCTGGCAGGGGAGCGAAGCAGATGGTGCAACCCAGGGCTCTAGCTCGGGGAAATAAAGCCTCAAACCTCTGATTGAAGACACCCGTGGGTGTTGAGGTGGCAGCGGGAGGAACTCCCAGCCTCACAGGAGAGGTCATGGGAGAGACAGGGGCCTAGCGTGTGCACAAGCCCACCCACTCGGGAACCAGCACCAGAGGGGCCCAATTTGGTTGTGGGTAGCGGAGGGAGTGACTGAAATCCCACAGAGTGGAGCAGGTGCCATTACTCCCTCTCGGCCCCTCCCCCATGTACTGCGTCACTGCGCAGCGACCAGCATTACCCCGCCCCGGGAACACCTAAGGCTCCGCCCCTTTACCTAACAGGCTTGCCGAGACAAAAAAATAAATAAATAAAAGGCCCAAATGAAAGAACAGATCAAAGCCCCAGAAATAATTCAACTAAGCAACGAACAGATAGCCAACCTATCAGATGCACAGTTCAAAACACTGGTAATCAGGAAGCTCACAGAATTGGTTGAATTTAGTCGAAAACTAGATGAAAAAATGAAGGCTATGCTAAGAGAAACAAAGGAAAATGTACAGGGAACCAATAGTGATGGGAAGGAAACTGGGACTCAAATCAACGGTGTGGACCAGAAGGAAGAAAGAAACATCCAACCAGAAAAGAATGAAGAAACAAGAATTTGGAAAAATGAGGAGAGGCTTAGGAACCTCCAGGACATCTCGAAACGTTCCACCATCCGAATTATAGGGGTGCCAGAAGGAGAAGAGGAAGAACAAAAAATTGAAAACTTATTTGCAAAAACAATGAAGGAGAACTTCCCTAATCTGGCAAAGGAATAGACTTCCAGGAAGTCCAGGAAGCTCAGAGAGTCCCAAAGAAGCTGGACCCAAGGAGGAACACACCAAGGCACATCATCATTACACTACCCAAGATGAAACAGAAGGAGAGAATCTTAGAAGCAGCAAGGGATAAGGACACAGTTACCTACAAAGGACTTCCCATAAGACTGTCAGCTGATTTCTCCAAAGAGACCTTACAGGCAAGAAGGGACTGGAAAGAAGTATTCCAAGTCATGAAAGGCAAGGACCTACATCCAAGATTACTCTATCCAGCAAAGCTATCATTTAGAATGAAAGGGCAGATAAAGTGCTTCTCAGATAAGGTCAAGTTAAAGTAGTTCATCATCACCAAGCCCTTATTATATGAAATGTTAAAGGGATCTATCTAAGAAAAAGAAGATAAAAAATATGAACAGTAAAAATGACAGCAAACTCACAGTTATTAACAACCACACCTACAACAAAATCAAAAGCAAACTAAGCCAACAACTAGAACAGGAACAGAACCATAGAGATGGAGATCACATGGAGGGTTATCAATAGGGGAGCGGGAGGGGGAGAGAGGGGGGAAGGTACAGAGAATAACTAGCATAAATGGTAGGTAGAAAATAGACAGGGGGAGGGTAAGAATAGTGTAGGAAATGTAGAAGCCAAAGAACTTATAAGTATGACCCATGGACATGAACTATAGGGGGGGAATGTGGGAGGGAGGGGGTGGGCAGGATGGAGCAGAGTGAAGGGGGGGGAAATGGGACAACTGTAATAGCATAATCAATAAATATATTTTTAAAAATCTTAAAAAAAACCCAAAAACCTAGGTGCATCTTATGGTCCGGTGCGTCTTATAGTCTGAAAAACACGGTCATACTTAAGACAAAAAGAACGGTTGAGGGGAAAATAATGAATACTAATGTATTTACCACCCAGGTTAAGAAGCAAAACATAGTTAATATAGTTATTAGACCCCTGCATGCCCCCCCAGAATCCCAGAGATAATTAATACCCTGATTTTTGTGGTGTCAGTTGTTCACATACATATTTTTACACTTTAAATATATATGAATATACAGTAGAATTAATGAAGTTTCTGTTTTTAGTCTTTATAGAAACAATATTCTGTAGCTCACTTTTTAGCTTTACATTGTTTTGAGAGTTATGTTGATAATATGTTACTTGAGTATATTTACTTTTCACTATGTATAATTATTCTATTATATAGATATCCTATAATTTTTTAATCCATTTTATATTGATGGACATTTGTTTTCCTTTTTGCTATTAGGTTGTGATGTAACTTTCTTGCATCTTCTTGTTTACATATAGTAATGGTTTGTATAATTAAAATATCTTCGATTATTCAGGGAAACTTATAAAGTAAGTAAACATTTAACATGTAACAATAGCATTGGTTTCCCTTTGATTTTTTAAATTACATTATATAAAAGTTAAAATTAACACTACTTATTAAACTTATCATCTATAGCACGATCCCCTTTGTACACACATGTGGTGTCTGTTCTTCTGTTTGCATAAATGGATAGAAAAGTGTGTGGAGTAGTGTTTACTTAATGATAGTCATTTTTAGGTGATAAAATGATCTCACATTTTAAGGGAGAATCTTAAGTGAGAATCTAAGATTTTAGCTCTTTATATTTTGTATTGGTTACATTCTTCATAATGAATATTCTGATTTTAATAAAAATAGTACAGTATATTCTTTTTATTTTTATACTTTATTTACTATTTATTTTTATAGAGAGGAGAAGGGAAGGAGAGAGGGAGAGAAACATCGATGTGAAAGAGAAACTTTGACCGCTTGCTTTCCACTCAAGCCCCAGCCAGGGACTGGACCTGCAACCCAGGCATTGACCTGACCGGGAATCAAACCAGCAACCTTTCTGTGGGACAACGAACTAAGCCACACCACCCAAAGTGAAAATAGTAGAGTGATATTTTTCTCAAAGGCAAACTAGAAGTGAATATTCTAAGATAGTGAATGTGATTAAGTTGCAAAAGCAAGAGTATAGATGACTTTCTTTTGGCTTTTTTTTTTTGTATAAAATGTATTCATAGTATAATTGAAATGCTATAATGATATTACAGCTTTCTTAAAAATAGGAATTTTTTAAAACTAATTAGATAAAGAAAAGGAAGAGACATGGCCAGGTTGCTTGGTCGAAGCGTCTTCCCATATACCAGAAAGGTTGCCAGTTCAGTCTCTGGTCAGGACACATACCTAGGTTGCAGGTTTGATCCCCAGATGGGCTGTGTACGGGAGGAAACCGATCGATGTCTGTCTGTCTCTCTCCCCTTTCCTCTCCCTCAAATCAATAAGTATATCCTTAGGTGAGAATTTAAAAAAAGGAAAGGGAGAGTTAGGAATTTTCTTTTATCGTCATTCCCCTTTGAGTACCTGTCTTCAATTTTACATGAGTAAATAAAAGATGAGTTATATAATAAAAGTTTAAGTTGCTTGAGTATCATGCAACCTTCAAGTTATTTAGAACGTGTATACAAGAGGTTTTCAGGAAGCCTTAGAAATTTCCAATAGATGTACTTTTTTCCTGTCCCAGGGCTGTGTAGCCCAGGCCCCCTTTCTGAGTTCTCATATGCAAGTAGGCCCAGTACCTCCCTGTATGCGTAGAAGATGCAATGAACGTCTCCAAACTGGATTATGTCACAAATAAAAGAGTACAGGATACTCTGTTTTGTCATTTGGGTGACAATATGACCTGTTTGTTTTGTAGGTACGACCTCGTGTCTAGGGAATGGCTTGCACTGAACCGTTCTGTGAACGATGTCGTTGTGAGATACGGCCACTCCATAGCGTTACACCAGGTAAAATGTCTCCGCCCTGCACTGAGCTGGAAACTCAGCTCTTCCATGGTGACTTTATCATATCATGTGCTTGAAAAACTGATGTTTCTTTTTCCTAATCTTTTTGGTTGTGGTCAAATTCACATCACTTGCAATTTACCATCTTAACCGTTTTTAAGTGTACAATTCAGTGATATTAAATACATTCGTAATGTGCGACCATCACCACCATCCATCTCTGTAACTCTGTTCATCTTATAAAACTGCAAGTCTGTGGCCATTAAACATTAAATTCCTCATTTCTTTCTCCCGCGGCCCCCAATAAGCACCATTCAGCTGTCTGTTTCTATGATTTTGACTGCAGTGTTAGTTTTATTGGGGAAAAACTTTCTATATGGGGGGGACAGTATGTAATAGGCTCATGTCTAAGTGGAAGTTAAAGTTAAAACAAATACAGCAGGACAGATTCATAATGGGTTTAAATTGTACTGAGATATTATGATTGTGGTATTAGATGGTTAAAAATTAATACGGTGTAGATTAGCATTTATGTTCAGTAGCAAGGTTCGCCAAGAATGACCATATTGCAATATAACTGAATAATCATTTTCATTTCCTTGTTTTTGTGGTTTACGGTAGGATGAGGGAACTTTTCAACTTTATTTTTCCAAGTCATTTTATTACTGTAAAAGAACTTCCATGAGGAAGTCCAAGAAAAGTAGAAAATTGTTAGAGATATATATAGAACACACTTTATTTTATTTTTTGCCATCTTTTTCCTAGTAATTCACTGAACAGTGTATTTCACTAACACTTTTTAAGCTAAGAATGATACTGAGATTTTGAACTGCTCCTTTTTTGTTCTCAGATTTAATCCTTTTGATGTTTTTAGAATTTCCCCATTTTCTCCCTAGGATAAGATTTACATGTATGGAGGAAAAATTGATTCAACGGGGAATGTGACCAATGAGTTGAGAGTGTTCCACATTCACAATGAATCATGGGTGCTGCTGAACCCGAAGGCAAAGGAGCAGTACGCGGTGGTGGGGCACTCGGCGCACATCGTCACTCTGAACACCGGCCGAGTGGTCATGCTGGTCATCTTTGGACACTGTCCCCTCTACGGCTATATAAGCAGTGTGCAGGAGTATGACTTAGGTAGGTATGTTTTTTTCCAGTGAGTTTTTTGAATGTCAAATTTAAAACCTTTACCCTTATTATTATGAGTTTTTAACAAGGTTCAAACTAACCTTGACCCAGTACTTTATCTTGAAATGTAGTCAACACCGATGTGTTACTTGGGAAATTCGGATGGTGGATGCTGCTGTGTAGTATACAGGTCACTGGCAGTTTGGCATGAGGCCAAAGAGAGCACTAAATTCTTTATGTGCTGGAAATTAGGTAGATAAATAAAAACGATTCAAAACAACAATTACTCTAAAGAAAAATGCATTTGGTAAGCCCTTCAGAGATTGGTTTAAGGGAGTGTGATTTCCCCTTACTATGTAATTTTTCCTTTGATTAAATTTTATTGTATCTTGTTACGGAGTAGGAGTACCAACTGTAAGTTATATTTTGAGAAAGTAGATGCATAAAGTATATCTGTATATTATTGGTCAGTAAAGGTCATGAGTAATTAAGTGTTCTCTGTGTCTTTTTAATTTAATGTAATTTTTTTCTACATGGCATGTTAGAACATCAGAGCATTAAACAAATTAAAAGTTTGGCCACCTGACTTAGTTTTAGGTGACCTTCCTTTAAAAGTAAAACCATAACCCTGGCTGGTGTGGCTCAGTGGCTTGAGCGCTGGCCGGTGAACCAAAGGGTCTACAGTTCAATCCCTAGTCAGGGTACATGCCTGGGTTGCGGGCCAGGTCTCCAGTTGGGGGTGCTTGAGAGGCAGCCACACATGGGTGTTTCTCTCCCTCTCTCCCTCCCTTTCCTTTTCTCTAAAAATAAAAAGTAAAATCTTTTTTAAAAAATTTTTTATTGTTATTCAATTACAGTTGTAAGCCTTTTCTCCCCATCCCTCCACCCCACCCCAGCCAAACCCACCTCCCTCCTTCCCCCTCCTCCACCCTCCCCCTTGATTTTGTCCATGTGTCCTTTATAGTAGTTCCTGGGGGGAGTGGGGAGGGGACAGTGGGGAGAGGGGATTACAGGAACTACTATAAAGTAAAATCTTTTAAAAAATAAAAATAAAACAATAAAAGAAAGTTATATATAGCAGTTCTCCTGCAATCTCATCTCTTGTCCTAAGCTTTCTGGTAATTTTAAGTATTAGAGAGGAAGAGCCTGCAACCTTTGCCTTTAACTGTTTTCTGTTTTCAGTTACGAACACCTGGAGTATATTAAATACTGATGGTGCCCTTGTCCAAGGGGGCTATGGCCATAGCAGTGTCTATGACCACAAGACCAGGGCCCTCTATGTTCATGGAGGCTACAAGGCTTTCAGTGCCAACAAATACCGGCTCGCAGATGACCTCTACAGATACGATGTGGACACCCAGATGTGGTGAGTGCTTGCGCTCGCGCTTTCACTGTGAGGTGTGAGTTCTGGCAGTTGCTGAGAAAGTACCGTGCTATATTTTTTGTCTTCCGGCCTAGCAGATAGTTCTGTTCAGTGTTACAAAGAAACTGGGGGAAAAGCAGAGGTAATAAAGTAGGTAGTGTTTATTTTGTTGCATTATTCTCTAATTTTGTAGTAGGTTTCATTAGAAGATGCTTGGTATTTTTTTTTTTGAATTGGTTTTTAATTTCCATACATTCAGTACCACTGTAAAATTGTAGCTCCTCAGAATCCTAAGGAATAAATTATTCTCAGTATGTACTCTGTCGTAATTAAGTAGAATATATCCATTTTTCCTTTCTTAATGACTGAGGTGTCATCATTGAGGTCAGTTATTGGCATCCATGGAATCAGCAAACAGAAAAGGTCCTAGTACCTAAAACATGAGAGCTCTCCTCACTCTAAACTAAACTATATATTGGTCTGTATAAAGTATGCTAATTTTAATAAATGTAAAGCAAATTTGAGTTATGAAATAATGTAATTATGAAGCAATAGTTTCTCTTCTTGCTTTTCCTATTTCCCTACATACTTGAGACCATGCTGTGGATATTCATTTTATGTTCTGCCTTTCATTAAATCCATCATTTTTAGCGGTGGCGTAATACTTTGTTGTGTAAGGGTACTGAGCCTGTCCAGTTGGAAATTTTGGTTTCTCGCTTTTGCGTTACTGAAAAAGCATCGTGAGTAAGCTTCTGTCTGTATGTCACATGATTTCTACCCAGAAACTGCAATTACAAGGTCATAGTATTTTTTAACTTATATTTTATTGATTATGTTACTACAGTTGTCTTGATTTTTCCCCCTTTGCCGCCTCCACTCAGTGCCCCCTACTTCCTCTGGCAATCCTCTCGCCATTGTTCCTGTCCACGGGTCACGCATGTGAGTTCTTTAGCTACTCCATTTCCTATGCTGTACTTTACATCCCCATGAATATTCTGTAACTACCTATCTGTACTTCTTAATCCCCTCACCTCTTCACCCATTCCGCCACACCCGACTCCCAGCTGGCAACCATCAAAATGCTCTCTGTGTCCATGATTCTGTCTCTGTTCTTCTTGTTTTCTTAGTTCATTTTTTAGACTAAATTATTGATAGATATGTATTTTTTTTGCCATTTTATTGTTCACAGTTTTGATCTTCTTTTTTTAAGTAAGTCCCATTAACATTTCATATGATAATGGTTTGTTGATGATGAACACCTTTAATTTTTTCTTGTCTGGATAGCCCTTTATCTGCCCTTCGATTCTAAATGATATTTTTGCTGGGTAGAGCAATCTTGGCTGTAGGTCCCCTGCTTTTCATGACTTTGAATATTTCTTGCCAGTCCCTTCTAACCTGAAAAGTTTCTTTTGAGAAATCAGTTGACAGTCTTATAGGAATTCCTCTATAGGTAACTAACTTATTTTGTCTTGTTGCTTTTAAGATTCTTTCTTAAGATTCTTTGACCTTTTAATTATGATGTGTCTTGGAGTGGGCCTCTTTGCATCCATCTTGTTTGGGACTCTCTGTGCTTCCTGGACTTGCATGTCTATTTCCTACACCAAGTTAAGGAAGTTTTCTTTCATTATTTTTTCAAATAGATTTCCAATTTCTTGCTCTTTCTCTTCTCCTTCTGGCAGCCCTGTGATGCAAATGTTGGACCCCTTGAAGTTGTCCCAGAGACTGCTTATATGATCCTCATTTTTTTTTTTGGGGGGATTCTTTTCTCTTCTTGTTGTTCTGCGTGGTTGGTTTTTGCTTCCTTATGTTCCAAATCATTGATTTGATTCTCAGCTTCATCTACTCTACTGTTTCCCTGTAAGTTGTTCATTATTTGAACTAGTGTATTCTTTGTTTTTGACTAGATCTTTTTTATGCTGTTGAGGTCCTCACTAAGTTCACTGAACATCTGTATAACCAGTGTTTTGAACTCTGCATCTGATAGATTGCTTCCCGCCATTTTGTTTAGCTCTTTTTCTGGAGTTTGATCTGTTCTTTCATTTGGGCCATGTTTCTTTGTCTCCTTGTTTTGGAAGCCTCCCTGTGTTTGTTTCTATGTATTAGGTAGGGCTGCTTTGACTTTGTCTTCGTAGTGTGGCCTCATGTAATAGGTGTCCTGTAGGTTCTGCTGACACAGCCTCCCCTATCACCTAAGCTGGGTACTCGAGGTGCGCCTTCTGTGTGGGCTGAGTACACTTCCTCTTGTAGTTGAGCCTTGGTTGCTATTGGCAGATCAATGGGAGGGATTTACCCAGGCCAGTCAGCTGCAAGGATTGGCTGTGACTACTGACCACCACCCTCTGCCCTCCACCCTCCTTGGAGGATCAGCTGTGCAGGGGCAGGGTGGTGTGGTCTATAGCTGTCCACTGGGTGCACTGGCCCTGGGGTTTTCTGGGTGATGCAGGCCAAGGTCAGCCCCTACCTCTGTTTTGTCTGGGGCCACCATGCCTGCGGTATAAAGCAATCTGAAATGGCTGCTACTTGTGCTGGACTTGGAGATTCCCAGGCAAAGCCAAGCTGTGAATCAGGGCTGGCTGCTTCTAGTGCTGGGCCTGGGGCTCACTGAGGCCAGCTATTGCTTGTTTGAGAGGATTTAGGAAGTTGCGAAGCATGAGCCAAGACCAGCCATTCATACGGAAAAGCAGCTTGTGTGCCCCTATAAACTGGGTGGTGTGGAGTCTCTGGGAATCTCCAAGGCAGGCCAATCATGTTAGCTAGGTTGATGGAGTCTGAGATATGGCACCTGCTTGCCAGCTTTGTTGGGGGGAGGGTTTAGAAAAGGGACAATGGCCTCTGCTTGCCTTGATGTCAGACACTTCAGTTTCTCGCTGTATGCCACTGGTGCCTTTCAAGCTGCTACCCCTGTGCTGGAGCTTAGAGGGAGTGAGTCTGAGTAGATGAGTTCATGTGTGGGTTCTTTCAAGAGGAACTTCTTGGGACTCCAAACAATTTCTTCCACTGACTCAATCCTTGCTGATTTTTTGCAGCCAGAAGTTGTGGAGACTTGACTTCTGGTCACTGGAACCCTGGGCTGGGGGGCCTGATATGGGGCTAGGACTGTTCACTCCTGAGATATCCTTCCCAAATTTTTATCTACCACTTGTGTGTGAGGGACTAGTCCATTCCGCATCTGAGCCCCTCCTACCAGTCTGGGTGGATGTGGTGTCTTTAGTTCCATAGTTGTCAGACTTCCATTCATCTCGATTTCTGACAGTTCTGAGGGATGGTTTTTCTATGTTTTAGTGTAATTTTGACGTGGTTGTGCAAAGAGGCGAGCCATGTCTGCCTACACTGTCATCTTGAGCTCATAAATTTTTAAGGCTCTTAACATATTTTGTCAAAATTCTCATAGGTCTTTAAGCTTTTACATGTTTACTTAGTATTAAAAAAGTTATATATAGGGAAAAATACAGAAATATTTGCCCATTTGGATGTGAAATTAAGAAAATGTTATGTTTGCATTAGTGAATAGGTGATAAGTGTTGTAAAAAACTAACCTTGTATTTATTATTTTTAACTCTCAAAAGGACCATTCTTAAGGACAGCCGGTTTTTCCGTTACTTGCACACAGCGGTGTTGGTGAGCGGGACCATGCTGGTGTTTGGAGGAAACACGCACAACGACACATCCATGAGCTATGGTGCCAAGTGCTTTTCTTCGGATTTCATGGCTTATGACATTGGTAAGTGTAATTAGTTGGATGTTAATTTTTGAGGATGGGTCGATATAAGTGGACTCTCTGAGATGTGCTACAGTATCTTACACAGAAGTGTCTTGTAGTTGTTTACCACCAAAATTGTATTAAGCTGGTTCCTAGAATCTGATTTCACATTCTTTTAAAAATTTCACGTGGCAACATTTGACCAGAAGAGGGCAGTATTTGTTCATACAAAATAAATACTGGCCAATCTCTTGTTATATCATTGAATGGTCATTTTTGTGCTAGCCACTGAACTTGTACATTGGGGATTACAAGTTACAGTCCTTGGCCTCGTAGTGAGGAAGGCAGAGAACTGAGCATACAATATATTTGCAGTTCAGAGTGTTACTTGCTCTAAGACGAATGTATGAGAGCGCCTATGAATAGTCCTTAACACGTGGGGGTAAGGTTGTGGTTAGGGAAAGGGCCAGGGCCTGAGGAACACTGGAAAGTCAGTTAGGCAGAGTCAGGCGGACTTCTCAGGCAGAGGCAAAAAGCGACCATGCCACATACTTGGGCCCTGTGAGTAGTTTTGGCTGTATGGTAGCTACTTTAAGTGGAACTAGAGACCCAAGCAGCTGTTAGACCAGTCAGATCTTGAGGAGTTGGGGCCTTTTGAAGAACCTTACATAAGCAGTGACAGAATCGTCCTTGTGTTTCAGGAAGAGCTCTTTGTGGCATTGTGGTGAGCAGCTGGCAAGGGGCTAGATGGGAGTTAGGAGGCTCTTGCTGAAGTACTCAGGAGGGTTTGCACCAAGACTGTGGAGGTAGTGATGAAGATAAAGGGATAGATGGGTTTGAGAACTCCCAGGAATTTGAGGGTTGTCTGGGGTGTATTTTGAGAGAGATTAAAGCATCTTGATTCCCAGGTAGCTAATGTGGGCCAGGGTAGATGGTACTTTTTACCAAGGCTGCAAATGGAAGGACAGGGACAGGGTCTGGGAGAAGGTGAGTAAAGTGAGTTGGGGAGATGACTATGGGATGGAACAGTGCAGAGATCAGTGGGATTCTCTAGTAAGGGGTGAAATTCTGTAGGGAACATGTGTCATCAGGGATGAGCAAAGAGCCAGAGGAGAGATGGATAAAGAAGGTGGAAAGAGAACACAGACTATGAAAGCGTGTCAGAGACATGGGAGGAAAGTAAGGCAAGATTGGTGTCCTGCGAGGGAAATGTTAACCGTGGGCACAGACGGATTAAAATAAGGCCTGGAGAGTCTTTTAGATTTAGCAACAAAGAGGTTATTTGTTACCCTATACACATGGATGAGTAATTCAGGTTGCAGGGGGCTACAAAATAATGTATGGGAGATGTACACAGTGAATATTGACTATTTTAATTTAAAAAATGTGTCTGTGAGAAGAAGAAAGGGGTGAGTTGAGTACCGTCTTGGGCATATTTAAATGCTGTGGTCAAAGCCAGGTGCGCTAAGGGGAAGGGGTCTTTGCCACAGTGTGGTTTTAAGGAAGGAAGCAAGGGGGCTGGGCAGGAAGCCTCTGTTCTCCATGTGAGGAAGACCACAGAGCCTGGGCTGGTTGGAGAAGGAAATGAAAACTGTTGTCAAGGTTGAATAAAGGTCTGGATTGAGTGGAAGAAGAATATTTGCTTAGGGAGTGTGAATATCTGAGTATCTGGGAAGCACATAGTGAATGTGAGTTGCATGTGGTTTCCCAGCGAGAGGAGTTGATAGCATGGATCAGAATAAAGGAGAATTAGTAGATCTAAAGGATCGAGGAAAGGAGTTTTAAAAAATTAGGTAAAGTTGATTTTTTCTTTTTTTTTTTTAGTTTTAATTTTTCACCTGTATTTTCTTATCTTAGCTACTGTTTGGACAGGTCAGTATAGAGGGGAAAATAATTATGGAACTCATATGTTTTACTTACATAAGCTTTGAAAAATATAAAATATGCTTAACTTAAAAACCATTGTATTGAATGAGACCTGGTTAATGTGGCTTAGTGGATTGAGTGCCAGCCTGCGAACTGAAAGGTCACCTGTTTGATTCCCAGTCAGGGCACATGCCTGGGTTGTAGGCCAGGTACCCAGTTAGGGGCTCATGAGAGGCAACCAATCAGTGTATCTCTCACACATCATTGTTTCTCTCCCTCTCTTTCTCCCTCTCTTTCTAAAAATAAATAAATAAACTCTTAATAAAAACAATGAAGTAGGTGAAATTGATAGGCAGCAGAGCGAGTGATGTGGGTATCAGGAATGTTGGATGCATTCACTAATTGGAAGGAATTATAATTCACTAATTAGAATTGGCATATGGTCCTGCCTTACGTGCCCTGCTGTTCTGCTGCAGCATTTCACCTTAGAAATGATGGTGTGACTAAGAAAAAGTGAGAAGCACATTTTATGAGGTTGTGTCTGTTGCAGTCTTCTTTCAAAAAAAAAAATAATAATACCAGTTCCTACTGATGATGAATGGCAGTCTCATCTGAAGTGTGTTTTTCTTGCTCCTAGCTTGTGACCGCTGGTCAGTGCTTCCCAGACCTGATCTCCACCACGTCAACAGATTTGGCCACTCGGCAGTCTTACACAACAGGTACCTGGAAAAGAAAGTGCTTGCTCCTTTTCTCTTGTGTTTAAAATGAAAATGAAGTAAAATACGAGGAAGTGAGATTGGACTTACGTATTATTTGCAGAATTTTCTCATCCTATATGTAGGCATGAATTTCCTGATTTATATTTAAAATACTTGATGTTCATTTGAATTAATTTGAGTGCCATGTTCGTGGGTGTGTTTTCTGTTTGCATGCAGGAGTGTATTATGCTTGATGGTGTCTGAATGCATCAGACCACAAAAGTTACGGGCAATTACTGTCTTATGCCCTCTGTCATTTGCTGTCGTTTGTGGTACTTAGGTCTGAGTGGTAAGGAGATTTGAAAAAGGAGAGAGGGCACATGAGATTGGGGATAAGGTAGAGGAGCAGAGATGGGGAAATCGTGAAGCCTCATATGGAACAAGTCTCTGATAATCTGGAGTCTGCATTGCGTTGCTCAGAAATGCCTGGCCCTGACTAACAGAGCTCTGCATCAGTCTGCCCCTGGAGAAGGCTGTTTCATGTAACGGCACACCTGTTTCTGACAGTGTGCGGTGAAGATTTTTGATTTGTGAAACAGTCTCATCGTGTTACTAATTTTTCTCATTTTTGTTTCCGCTGTTATTACTGTTTCTTCTTCACTTTTAAAAAATACAGCCACAATGCAATTATCACACTTTAAAAAATGAATAGTAATTTAATATCACTCAGTGTTTAATCAGTGTTCAAATTTCCCAGTTGCCTCATAATTTTTTTCTCATTTTACCATTTATTATCTTTTAAATAATTTTTTATTTTTTAATTACAGTTGACATATAGTATATTAGTTTCAGGTGCATACCTCAGTGATTAGACATTTTATAACCTACTAAGTGATCATCCCAATAAATCTTACACCACACACAGTTCATAGCATATTATTGACTATATTCCCTATGCTGTACTTCACATCCCTATGACTTCTTTAACAACCAATTTGTACTTCTTAAACCCTTCACCTTTTTCACCCATCCCCCCAACACCCCTCTCATCTTGCAACCATCAAAACGTTCTCCATACCCATGAGTCTGTTTCTGTTCTGCTTGTTTATTTATTTTGTTTTACTAGGTTCAATTGTTGGTAGATGTGCATTTATTGCCATTTTGTTGTTCATATTTTTTATCTTTTTTTTTCTTATTAAAGAAGACCCTTTAACATTTCATATATTACTGGTTTGGTGGTAATGAACTCCGTTAGCTTTTTCTTGTCTGGGAAGTTCTTTATACGAGGTCTGTCTGGAAAACGTCCAGCCATTGTTAATGTAATGAGAACAGTTTGCGCCACTGATGTAACCTGGCAGCCAAGGATAGTGGACTGGAATGCGCATGAATGAACAATAACGACTTCACTGTACTAGTCAGGGGGCAAAGTAGATGCTGTTGAGTGCGCATGTGTACTGTGTGGCCAATGCACTCAAAATGACTGAGCGAATAGAACAGTGAATCTACATCAAATTTTGCATTAAGCTTGAACATTCCTCCACGGAAACTATTTGGATGATTCAGAAGGCCACAGCTATGGGCATCTGGTGATTGGCAACTTCATCAGGACAATGTGCCTGCTTATGCATCATTGTGCAGTTTTTTTGTGAAACGTCAAATTACCCAGGTGACTCAGCCCCCCTATATAGCCCAGATTTGGTGCTCTGCAACTGTTGGCTATTTCCAAAACTAAAATCAACTTTGAAAGGGAAGAGATTTCAGACCAGTGATGAGATTCAGGGAAATCCGATGGGGCTGCCAATGGCGATTGGGAGAACTGTGTGAGGTCCCAAGGTTCCTACTTTGGAGGGGACTGAGGTGTCGTTGTCCTATGTACAATGTTTCTTGTATATTGTATCCTCAATAAAAGTCTCTGTTTTTCATATTACATGACTGGATACCTTCTGGACAGACCTCGTATGTACTGAATGACAACTTTGCCTGGTAGAGTAATCTTGGTTGTAGGTCCTTCCTTTTTATCAATTTGAATATTTCTTGCCATTCTTCTGACTTGCAAAGTTTCTGTTGAGAAATCAGCTGATAGTCTTATGGGAGCTCCCTTGTAGGTAAGTAACTGCTTTTCTCTTGCTTCTTTTAACATTATCTCTTTGTCTTTAACTTTCTTCATTTTAATTAAATGTCGTTGTGTGGGTCTCTTTGGGTTCTTCTTGGTTTAGGACTCTGTGCACTTCCTAGACTTGTGTGTCTACTTCCTTCACCTGGTTAGAGAAGTTTTCTATCACTTTTTCAAAAACATCTTCACTTTCTAACTCTCTTCTCTTTCTGGAAACCCCATGGTAAGAATGTTGGTACCCTTGAAGTTTCCCAGAGGCTTCTTACGTTATGTTCATTTGCAGGAGGGTAGGATCGTTTTTCTGTTTGCTATTCTGATTGGGTATTTTTTGCTTCCTTATATTCCAAATCACTAATTTGATTCTCAGCTTCATCTTCATCTGAAGATTCCCTGTAAGTTATTTTCCATTTCACTTAGTGTATCCTTCATTTCTGACTGGCTCTTTTTTGTTTCCTATGCCCTTTTTCAAGTCGTGGAAGTTCTCACTAAGTTCCTTGAGCATCTTTATAACCATTGCTTTGAACTTTATCTGGTAGTTTGCTTGCATCCATTTTGTTTAGTTCTTTTCCCGGAGATTTCTTTCATTTGTGACCCATTTCTTTGTCCCCACTTCTTGGTTGCTTCCCTGTGTTTCTATGTGTTAGGTAGAGCGGCTAGGTCTGCCAGACTTGGTAGAGTGCCCTGGGTAGTAAGTGTGCTGTAGGGCCTAGTGGTGCAGCCTCGCCAGGTGATAGAGTAGCTCACCCATGTTTTCTTCTAGTGCATGTGTGGCTTCATTTTCTTTTTTTTCAAGTGGTTTTTTGTTCTATTTGGAATTTATTCCGGTGTGGAGAAATGGACTCAATTTTATCTTTTCCCATGTTTGTTTAATTATCTCAATACCATTTACTGGAAAGTCCATCTCTTCTCCACTACTTTAAGATGCCACTTTTACTGTGTACTAAATATTCATGTGCACTTTTATCTGTTTCTTATTGATTTATGCGTCATTACACAGTTTTAAGTATGGAGACTTTACGCTTTTAAAATTATACATATTTATTTTTAATATTTAAGAATATGTAGATTTAGGATTATATGTTTAATTTAATTTTATTTTTAAGTATATTTTATTGATTATGCTATTACCATTGTCCCATTTTTTTTGTCCCCTTTATTCTCCTCCACCCTGCCTCCCTATGCCCACCAGCATTCCCCCCACCTTAGTTCATGTCCATGGGTCATACATGTAAGTTCTTTGGCTTTTCCATTTCCCATACTATTCTTAACTTCCCCCTGTCTATTTTGTACCTACCCTTTATGCTTCTTATTCCCTGTACCTTTTCCCCCATTCTCCCCCCTCCCCCTCCCCGCTGATTACCCTCCATGTGGTCTCCATTTCTGTGATTTTCTGTTCCTGTTCTAGTTGTTTGCTTAGTTTGTTTTTGTTTTTAATTTTTTTTAGGTTCAGTTGTTGTTGTGAGTTTGTTGTCAAATGTGAGAAATACTGTTCACATTTTTGATCATCTTCTTTTTCTTAGATAAGTCTCTTTAACATTTCATATAATAAGGGCTTGGTGATGATGAACTCCTTTCATTTGACCTTATCTGGGAAGCGCTTTACCTGCCCTTCCATTCTAAATGATAGCTTTGCTGGATACAGTAATCTTGGATGTAGGTCCTTGCCTTTCATGACTTTGAATACTTATTGCCAGCCCCTTCTTGCCTGTAAGGTCTCTTTTGAGAAATCAGCTGATAGTCTTATGGGAACTCCTTTGTTAGGTAACTGTGTCCTTATCCCTTGCTGCTTCTAAGATTCTCTCCTTCTGTTTCATCTTGAGTAATGTAATTATGATGTGCCTTGGTGTGTGCTTCCTTGGGTACAACTTCTTTGGGAGACTCAGCTTCCTCGACTTCCTGGAAGTCTATTTCCTTTGCCAGATAGGAGAAGTTCTCCTTCATTAATTGTTCAAATAAGGTTTCAATTTCTTGCTCTTCCTCTTCTCCTTCTGGCACCCCTATGATTTGGATGTTGGAACATTTAAAGTTGTCCTGGAGGTTCCTAAGCCTCTCCTCATTTTTTAAATTCTTGTTTCTTCATTCTGTGCCAGTTGAATGTTTGTATTTCCTTCTTTCCAAATCATTGATTTGAGTCCCAGTTTCCTTCCCTTCACTCTTGGTTCCTTTTATATTTTCCTGTATTTCACTTTTCATAGCCTTCACTTTTTCCTCTATTTTGCAACCATACTCCACCATTTCTGTGAGCATCCTGAGTACCAGTTTTTTGAACTGTGCATCTGGTAGGTGGAGTAGGTCTTCATCACTCAATTCTGTTTTTGGAGTTTTGATCTATTTTTTCATTTGGGCCATATTTCTTTGGGTGCAGCTGTTAACGTTATAAGGGATGGAGTCTTAGGTATTCACTAGGGTGGGTCAATCCAGGACACTGTGTTGTGTTGCTGTATGTGGGAGAGGGGTCAGAGAGGAAACAATGCCGCTTGCTCAGCTCTTGGCCAACTTTCAGTCACTTTCTCTGCTACCCACAAGTAAATTGGGCCCTTCTGGTGCTGATTCCCAGGTGGGTGAGTTTGTGTAAGTTCTAGGACTGCCACGCAACTCCCATCAGTTTTTTCAGTCAGAGGTTTTGAGGCTTTATTTCCCCTCACTGGAACCCTGTGTTGTGTGGTCTGTCTCATTCCTCAGTTGTTCCTCCTGGTTTATTCACATGCAAATGTGGACTGTCCAGTCCACTAGCCCCTGCCTTGCCTGCTGTGGTCCTCCAGGTGCCCTCTCCACCCTAGCTACCCCTCTCCATCCCTGCTCCCAGTCTGAATGAATGTTTCTTCTTTAACTCCTTGGTTGTTGGACTTCCCATACAGTTCAATTTTCTGGCAGTTCTGGTTATTTTTTGTTTTTAAATTTGTTGTTGCCCTTCTTTTGGTTGTGTGAGGAGGCAAAGTGTATCTACCTACGCCTCCATCTTGGCCGGAAGTCCTATGTGTTTAATTTTAAAATATGCTTGCTTACCCTGCTGCTAAAATATTCCAGGGAATCATGTTTAAAAGCCAGTGTATTATCATAAGAACTTTTGAATATATGTTCTATAAAGAGTATGTGTATTACTGGAATTATCCAGGTTGGAAAGACTAGCACGACACGTCAGAATTTGGGAGGAAGGGTATAAGATTGTTTTTTGAGACCCTGGAAAATAATTTCTCACAGGACTTTTGATATGTTATATTTGTTTGAAGATTGCAAATAGTGTATCATGCCTTTGTTTTTATGTTTTCCAGTAAGCCACTCTCCCTTTTTTTTCCTTTTAGCACCATGTATGTATTTGGTGGTTTCAATAGTCTCCTCCTCAGTGACATCCTGGTATTCACCTCAGAACGGTGTGAAGCGCACCAGAGTGAAGCTGCTTGTCTGGCAGCAGGGCCTGGAATCCAATGTGTGTGGGACACAAGGTCATCTCAGTGTATCTCCTGGGAGCTGGCTACAGAAGTACAAGAAGAAAAGTTAAAATCAGAATGTTTTTCCAAAAGAAGTATGTTTTCTTCTCTTCTTAAAATATAATTAACCTGAAATCTAATTTCATCTGAATTATAAGGCACTTAGCATATGTATACTTTTTAGGTTCATGTTATCATCCAAAACTATTCGGTAATAACTTACGCAGAGGTTTTATGGGAAATTGGTTCGTGAACATCTTTACGATGGGCGGGAACATGCCCTGCGGCTCCTGTGAGCTCGCTGCAGATCTTAGAGACAGAAACCTCCTGAGCATGGCTTCGACTTTGTGTATCAGCTCCAGAACGTGGCTGCATTTTGTTGGAGGGAATGCAATCCAATGATTTTTTGTGTGTGTTAATGGGAGTATTCTGTATCTGCTCTGTCACAGTATGGTAGCTCCTAGCCACATGTGGGTATAAAGCCCTTGAAATGAGACTGGTGTGACTGAAGAACTGAGTTTTTTACTTTAATTAATTTAAATTAAAAACTCCATGTGGCTAGTGGCTACCATTTTGCCTTATGCAGTGCTGATGTTAAGGGTGAGGTGAAGGGGGCCAACCGAAAAAGCTCTGTTGGGGTTGATTATTCTCGTGGATAGAGATAAAGTTGCTGCTGTCCTTGCAAAGTACTATTCTTTTCTAGCTACTCTAGGTCAGCACGGCAGTGATAGCAAGACAGATGGTTGCTGAGGATGAATAGTGAACCCTGCTTCTAAAACTACCTCTTGTGCTTCCTAAGCTTTCTTCCTCTTGCCTACTTAGCTTCTTACCCTTATGCTCTGACATCTAGCACTATGCAAAGTAATATGTGAGAAATTCCATTAAGAATAAGAAGAATGTGCCATGACTGTGTAGCTCAGTTGGTTAGAGCATCTTACTGATATTCTAAGGTTGCAGGTTCGATCCCCAGTCAGGGCACATACAAGAAGCAACCAATGAATGCATAAATAAGTGAACAACAAATTGATGTTTCTCTCTTTCTCCCTCCCTTCCTCTCTCTCTAAAAGTCAGTAATTAAAAATGAAAAGAAAAAAGTAAGAAAAATGTCTCTGTAGAATATATTTTCACTTCAATTAATTTAAAGTATGTTGACTGAATTTCTGAACTATTAGGGCTGGTACAGCAGTTCTCATGACAGTTACGGTGGACAGAGGCAGCTTTCACTCTTCAGCTGAACATAAATCCTCAGCGAGGACACCCGGGCAACCTTCTAGGGTCATTGGTGAGCTGGTGAGTGCTGGAGAGCTGAGAGGACCAGAACCTGGAAGGTTTAGTCCCTGTCTCCTAACAGGGATAAAATCAGTGACGTAGTTATTTTTTAACCAATTTGTTTCAGAGAGGGGGGAGGGAGAGAGAGGGGGAGAGAAACACCAGTGCTAGAAAAATACATTGATTGGTTGCCTCTCACATACCCCCAACTGGGGATTGGCCTGGCAACCCAGGCATGTGCCCTGACCGGGAATTAAACTGTCAGCTTTTTGGTCAGCAGGCCAGTGCTCACACCACTGAGCCACACCAGCCAGAGCTTAACCAAATATTTTAAAGTTCAAGTTAAATGTGCAAGTTTATAGGATATAATATTCGCTTAGCTAAGGTGGTTCATTGTGAACCCATTTTTTATGAACTCATCTCAAGTGTTGCCTCGCTGGTTCACTCTGCCTTCTTTTTGGGCTCAGTCCTTGGGGTGATGACCAGGGCAGGAAGAACAAGCCGAGGAGCAGGATGCCGGAGTCTCTGTGAGAACGCGCCCTACTTTTTCTTACCCATGGATTTCCTCATGTGCGATGTCCACGAGTGATTCAACAGAGGAGGCAGTGTGGTAGTGCAGCTTCTCTTCTGTTGCTAACCTTGACCTGTCTGGGGTCAATAGGAGATGCAGCAGGTCTGTGTAGTAGCCCAGAAATTCTCAAACTTACACCCTTGGATTTACATATATGCGTACAAAATGCAGCTCAGCCTACTGCCTCCTTGGGGGTTCTATGGTGCTGCCTTCTTCCTGTGCCCACATTAGCCTTGTGTTTATAGCCGGGAGGAATGCTTGGTCTCCTACCTTACTTTGTTTGGCTCCTTGGGAAGCTCCTGGTGTTCATTCTGTTGGTAGCTGTTTTTTTCCTTGGGAAGAAAAGGATTTAAAGAACCAGAGCTACTTCCCTCTTACCTTGCTTCTGTTGAATTACATTAGTCTCTTTGTTTTTCACTTTCTGTGTACTTTTGTAGGGGGCGTAGGTACAAAACAGTGTTTTTTTCAGATTGTATACTTATTTCTAGATCTATTTTTTTTAACATGGCCTCACTGATGTATTTTCCTGCCAGCTGTGCTCCTCATTTTACTTCCCAACCCTTGTTACTTTTTCTTTTTCACCTCGGTCTCAACAGCAGTTGTAATGGCCTGTGACTTTTCTGAGGAGCAGCTGTCACAGTTGATGAGTTTTTCTTCTCTTCATAGCTCTTGAACATGACAGATGTGACCAGCACACGGATTGTTACAGCTGCACGGCCAACACCAATGACTGCCACTGGTGCAATGACTATTGTGTCCCTAGGAACCACAGCTGCACGGAAGGCCAGGTCAGGGGCCGTTTCTGAAGGGTTTCGGAGAATGGAACAATCCGGAGTGGGGTTATGTGTAGATTGTAATGTGTGTGGTGTAAATACAGGCCCAGAGTTATTTGTAAGACCTTCAGTGTAGATTTGGACTTTATTACTGCTCAGATTTTCTTTTGGGAAGGGATGCTCTATGCATATGCATTCTGATATTCCAAAGGTCCTTGTCACAGGCTTGACATGTGGTGTTTTAGAACGAAGGACTAGTGTTCGAGTAACCCCCACGCCCTGGGCGTGGCTGTGGCTAAACACTGGACTCTTGGTGTAAGGCTTGGTGAGCTCTACCTGTGCAAGGTTTTAGATGCAAGTTAAAACTTGAGACTAAAACTTGAGATTTATGTCCGCAATTCAATGTGGCGGCCACATTGAACTGTGGAAATGAGTCTCCTCGTCTTATGTTATATCTTGGCTTAGCATAATTACCTGTAATGTCCATCATTTGTAATTGTTTATTTAGGTTATAAAGCAACAAAGATGATGACTCAGCTTTTAGTTTTTGACAGTTTATATAAGACATTATTTGTCAATCTATGAAGCAGTCCATCAAATATGAAGCTTTTAGCCTGTTCGCAAGGCATTTGAAAAGCATTACTTTCAACATTCCCGTTTTACTGATGAGCAGGTTGCAGCATGGGGTTTAAGAGTTTCCCGCTTCCTTGCTGGCTAAAGGCACGTCCTTGACAAGCAGAACCTTTCACTAGAGTGTTTTCACTGCAGTGCAGCGTCATATGCATCCTGTTTATTTATGCATTTGCAGTTTGCTGCTTTAATTCAGTTTTTAGTACCCTGTTTGTCGTCACCATGAGTCCTCTCTGTGGGTGTGAGAAAATCTGCTGTCCGTGTGCTCTAGGTCTCCATTTCCAGGTACGAGAGCTGCCCCAAGGACAACCCCGCGTACCACTGTAATAAGAAGACCAGCTGCAGGAGCTGCGCCCTGGACCTGAGCTGCCAGTGGGAGCCCCGGAATCAGGAGTGCATCGCCCTCCCCGGTAGGCTTTACAGAGGCACCTTGGGGTGTGTGTGGGTCCGAGGACTTTACACTCATGCCTCCGATACTGTGCAGCCTTGATCGAACCCAGCAGGGGTGGACAAGCTCATTTCATCCATTCATCTCCCATACCACTGTTATGGTGGTGTTTTTTTTAAAACAAAAATACACTTCTTAAGGATGTTCCTGCCATCCTTTGAAATGAAGTGAAACATCGTCTGCTGCTCTGGACAATCAAACGACCGCTTGGCTCTGTCGCATCGAGCCTACGCTGTTGTCCTCGCCCCACTCTGCTGTGGAAACCTGGGAATAGAATGCGGCGGTCTCGGCAGCCAGTCTGCTGGGCACCTGCTGAAGACTGCTTCCTTTTGACCACTGGGATTAGATTGTCAGCACCTTCTGACGAGGAGAGGCGAGATCCTGTGTCCACAGCACCTCTTGGGGTGATCTCAAGCCCCAAATACCTTAATTTGTGGCACTTCTGAGGTTCGGGATGACCAGTTAGGGGGTCTGAGGCCGGCCAACCAGCCGTGACTGAAGCTGTGGTGTATTGGCTGAACCAGGAGACCCAGGAAGGGGGATTCCTGTGGTGCTGCGCAGTGTCTGCGGCACGTGCAGTCCGGCTCTGCAAGGCCCCTTGTCAGTGTCCTTTGGAAGCATTTGATTTCTCTTGCATGAGTGGGCTTCTTGTTCTTTATGTCATTGCCTCTCAAACTTTAATGCACCTGGGGATCTCGCTGTAAGTCAGATTCTGGTACAAATCTAGTGTGGGGCCCAGAGTCTACATTTGAACAAGCGGGGACACTGATGCCACACTTGGAGCAGCAACTGTTTCTCTGCTCTTAAATGACCCCTAACCCATGGCGCCTTCGTTCATCTCACCGACTACTGATGAACGTTGCTGATGGCGTCCCCAGGGTGCTTTGCTTCTGGAGACTTTGGTTCTGGTGAAGTTGCTTTGCTCGCTGTCTTCCGGGAGGTGTTCTCGGCTTCTGTGCGGTTCTTTGGGCGGGTTCAGGGCCATTACAGCTGCAGGTCACAGGCTCGCTTTCTGTGCTACAGCTGTATCGCTTTGGGGGTTTTTCTTCAAGAGAATCTTTTCACTTCATTTTTGGGGTAATTTGTGCACTTGATTTTACCTTCCATTTGATGTGAAACAGTGCAGCTTTTGGAGACTATTGACTTGTTCCTTCTCCAGCTCATTTCCCGTTCTTGCGGTTTTTAACCCCACCCTTCCAATAGGCATGTTCGTTCTCCTGCTCTTAGAATTTTAGTCTTGTTTCTAATTGTTCTTCAAAAGGAGATTCATAAAATCCAACACTGGCACCACACAAGTGTTTCCTTTGAAAATATGGGAGGGTTGACCTCAGGATATGTTTTTTAATATCCAGGAAATATAACTGTGATAAGCATTTAAAAATTCTTGTATTCTGTATCTGGTCCTTAGTAATGTGTCTGATACTCTCACTGCGTCCTAATAAGTACCTGCACTTCAGATCCCAAGAACCGTTTAGGTTTTCAGTAATTTGAATCAGTAACATGGTAGTTTTGTGTGGTTTCTAAAACCGTTTTTCTCTCGCTCCCTCCTTTACAAAAGAAACTATCTGTGGCAACGGCTGGCATTTGGTTTTAAACTCATGTATGAAAATCACCACTGCCAAGGAGAATTACGACAACGCTAAACTGTCCTGTAGGAACCACAACGCCTTCTTGGCTTCTCTTACAAACCAGAAGAAGGTAGACTTTGTCGTTACGCAGCTTCGAATAATGCAGTCGTCGCAGAGCATGGTGAGTTAAACCCTCAGCCCAAGTTTCCAGTACCCACTGTCTGCTGAGGGCGTGTGACGTGCTCGGCGGGAGGAGTGCTGTGGGGCTGCCTGTCCGTCTCTCCCTTTAACACCTTCTTTCTTACCTTAAACTTTGTAACACTTTATCAGTCACGTCTGTTAAAATATACTTGAATAATTACGCATGTATTCAATAGTAACATACGTGCCTATGCACCCATCTTTGTGACAGCAGTAGATGTTTTCATATCTATTTTATCCCCAGGTTCTGTGGAGGGAGGGGAATGTCACTACTACTAGCTAGGTTGAGTTAAGGCACCCAAGTCTCTCAGATTTCAGGCATTACTATAGTGTGTAATATGATTCAATGTTCATCACATGTGTTTGCCTCTTTAGGCCTGGCCAGCGCAAGAGGAGAGGGTACCTTACCAAGAGTTTCTAAGCACAGAAAGGCCCCAAGTTCTCTTTCTGTCTGCTCAGCGCTCTGATGTGGCTTGTAGTTGACATTCTGCAATCACATTTGGTCTTTTTGAGTCCAAAGTCCTAGACTGTGGTCCTATCTTCAGTTAAATAGTTGGTCACAAGACTAAGCTCTTAACAGTGCTGGCTTTGGTACAGAGAGTAGGTTGGGGGAATGTTCTTCTTGTCAAGCAGGGAAAAGCAATAGGTAGACTTCCTTGCGTGCGGCGTTCTTCAGGGGAGGACATGGGGTACGGTCTGGGTCCTGGCTACATGTGGCCCCTGTGTGCCCCGTGGAGGGCAATTCTGCAACTGGTAGGAGGTGCCCTGTATTTTACTTTTCTCCGGTAAATCTCTTCTTTTCCAGTGCACTGTGGTATGGTGTAGACACTCAAATATTGGTAATGCATTATAAACGTTAGTTATTGCAGAGGACACTATGAGCACATTTGATATTTTATATATGGGTGTTACCAGACAGCGGCCCTGGCCCTGAGTGGGTCTGCCTAGGGCAGGCTGGTGGTGTGTGGGTTCTTGACTTCATGCAGGAAAGATATCACAATATGAGTCCAGGTGACTATGAGGGTATGTTTATTAAAGCTGGGGACAGTGAAACAAGGAAGGCCTTAGCATAGAAGAAGTAACAGGAGAGCCCAGGCTGCTTTAGCTCACTGGGAAGGGAGAGAAAAAGGGGCCTTGGAGACAGGTTCAGGGGTTAGCCAGGGGCGAGCTGCCACTGCTCATTGTTCCCCTGCTCGCGAGTTTCCTGGGGTCCCTTAGAGTTTAGGAGAGGAGTGCCTGTGGGGGAAGAAGAGGAGGAAGGGAACAGCGTGGACATGCTTCCCAGAGGGAGAGCACCTGGGTCCTTTGTTCTGAGGGCTTTTCTCTGTTTAAGATTTTTTATTTATTTGTTTTTAGAGAGAGGGGGGATGGAAGGGAGAAAGACAGGAAGAGAAACAACAATGGGGACAATACCTGCAACCCGGGCTCGAACCTTGACTGGGAATCGAACTGGCGACCTTTCACTTTGCAGGATGATACCCAACCAGCTGAGCTACACTGGTCAGGGCTGTCTTGAGGACTTTTAACTCTCTCTTCCCTGAGGCATTTTAGAGGCCTCAGGGAAACGTTTTAGCAGAATATTCGTCTCTTTTCCAAGTGTGCCAGTTTAGGGTCTCCGTCTCCACTGGCGGGTCAGAGCCAGGGCGGGAGTTGTGAGTCACTGCAGCTGTTCCTGGCATTGCCAGCCTAGTCTTGCTGCTTTTCGGAGCCTGGGACTGAAATACAACAGAGGCCTAGATGTTATCTCTAGGGAGGTGACCCTCTGTGTCTGACTGTAAATTGCTCAGCCAGTTTGATCAGCCGTCTGTCTCAGTTTCCCTATTCCACTTGCCAAGGAATTTTCCTAGCTTCTTACTCTCCTGCCTCAGTAAAAGCTTTTTCAAATTCATAATCTCCATTGGCGACTGCTCATGTTGTTTGTTTCTCTTCACCTGACCCCCAAATATGGGTCTCCACAGAGTTCTATCCTTGGCTGTCAGCTTATCTCACCTGTAGTCAACTCCCTCAGAAAATTGGTGGCTTATGGTTTTGCTCATTACCAGTGATTCCCAGTTCCATGTGTCTCAAAGAATAGCTGGTTGGAAGGGTTTAGCTATCCCAGCTGGCCACAGGTATTCTCTCTTCTGGTCCCTCTTCTCTCTTCCTCAGGTTTTCTAGCTCTAGAAGGTTCCAGGTAGTCAGATTAGCTGGGACTACCTTTACACAACAGGAATTCACAGTCTTGTGTTAAGCTGTAAATTAAGCTATAAGTTGAGACTGAGAGCCCAGGCTTATGCAAGAGTACCCAACCTAGCCTTTAGGGCAGAGGCAGGCCGATAGATAGCCAGCAAGGGATAACCCCTGAAGAAGAGAAGGAGTGAATCGGGAAGGTGAATAGGGAAGGGCTTTCTGTGCTTTGCTACCTGCACATCCAAGATGAGGAGAATGAGGGCTGAGCTGCAGGCTGGGTAGAAGGAATGTAGCTGGGTCTTACTAGGAATCAAGGCCAAAACCCGAGAGGCCTTATCTACAATGCTAATTGCTTTGAGTTTTATCATGAAAGCAAACAGAAGTTATTGAGGGACTTTTTAAACAGCATTAATTTTACTTATTTTCTTTCCTTAAAAATAATACATATTTCAAAGGAAATTTATAAAATAGTAACATGAAAAATAAAATAAATATTACTCATTACAACTAAAAATAACTACTTTGGATGTGTTTATTTCTTTTAGGTCTTTTAATAGGTATTCATTTTTTTTCTCTCAAAAATGGAAGTATTTCATACATTTTGTTTTATAACTGCCAAAATTAGAAATATCTTTCATTTCTGGGCTAAACTTTGTACTTTTATTTTAAAAGAATTTTTTAATGCAACTGGAAGGAAACTTCAGTAGAGCAGGAGTCAGAGACTCTCCCTATGGTTTACTATCCGTTAGAATTCCCTGTAAAATTCAGTGCCAGGCAGCACCCCAGCTGAAGGTGGGGATCTCCACTCATCTGAACTGGTCAGCGCCCCAGACAGGCTTAGTTCACGATTCTGAGTTTAGACATATAACCAGTGTTTCAGAAATATTGGCAAGATGACTTCATATGTGAATAGACATTTAAACCAAGTTTAGGGGAGGCCATCTCTTCATAGCGTTTGTCTTAGGATGTGGAAATTTTGGACCCTGGTTATTGTTTTCCCATTATCTCTTTGAAATGTTTGATATATTCTCTGAGCTGTATTTTTGTCCTTTGCCAAATGGCCATAATCGAAGTGCCCAGCATGATATGTAACATAAAAATGATGGTCTTATCCAATGTGTAATAGCTGAGTCAGCAGATAGGGAGGTTTTCCTGTATCTCTCGGGATAAGTAACTTAAAACCATTTAAGTAGCTATATTGTTGTTATCTAGACGCCTGTTTTGGTCAAGACATTGACTATATTCACAGCTGTGTCTGTTTTGCCTATAGACCAAGCAGACCTTGACCCCGTGGGTTGGGCTTCGGAAGATCAATGTGTCCTACTGGTGCTGGGAAGATATGACCTCATTCACAAATAGTACAATACAGTGGATGCCATCTGAGCCCAGTGACGCCGGATTCTGTGGAATCTTGTCAGAACCCAGTCCTCGGGGCTTGAAGGCTGCAACCTGCATCAACCCACTCAATGGTAGTGTCTGTGAAAGAGAGGGTAAGTGTGTGGGGAATTACACATTTTGGAAGTTCACTGAAAGAGAAAATGTAGGAGGCATAGTGTTGATATGTGTGAAATATTCATGAAAAACAGAGAACTGATTTCAAGTATATGAAGCAGAGTATAGCCAAGAATTTTAAAAACAGAAGGAAATAGTCTCTGGCTCTGAATAGTATGAGCCATAAGCCTAAACAAAAGTAACTAACTGCTCAAAGAACCTAATATTCTAATTAACAGTGAGAATGCTTGGTTTGTTGACTACAAAAAGTATTGCGACTTGCTCTAAAAGGTCCATTTCTTGGTGTTGGCAGAGAAATGCTATGGAAGAAAGAACCACAAGTGCAAATAAAAGCAAAGGAAAGATCAGAACTGACAGTGGGGGACAGAGGGACAGCAGACAGAAAGATTGCGTCAGTGGGGGGAAAAACGATGGGAGCAGTTCTACAACAAAATAGAAGCAAGCCTGATGGGCCAAAGCTGTGCTTGAGTCCCGAAGGAACGAACATTTTGAGCAGCTTCATGGGCTTGAATCTCTCCTCTGGGCTACATTGAGGCTTCTTAAAGGCAGGCACGGGGGCAGTACCTGCAGCACGCAGACCAGCCCAAGACAAGCATCCTCCTCCTGCAGAGGAACTCCCAAGTAATAGGTGGGATTTTCTGGGCACTTTTGGGAGGCTGAACTCCATCATTTTAGGTTGGTACATCCTAAATATATTGTAGGGAACACAGCGGTGTGGAGAATTCATAGCACTGTAGGAGTCATCCTAAAGTATGATTTCTAAACTTCCTGTAGGGGAGCTTTTAGCCATTTTGGATCCTGTGTGTTTCGGTGTATTTAATGAATGCTATGGTCTTTCTTTCCCAGGATATGCAAAGATATGATTTTGCATTTTCAGGTGGACTATAAAAGCCCTGAAGTTCATTCTGGGTCCCCTAAGTTGTAAGGAGCTTCAGAACCCCTATGTGAATGGAAAGATTACCTTGTTCCCACATGTTTGTCCTTATGCTCTTTGAAAAGAAAAATATCTTTTTCCTCCAAGTGTATAAATATACTTGACTACACAGTATATGGTGACTAATGTTTCCTGTTTTCTCCTTCAGTTAACGTAGTCCACTGAATTGATTTCACAACACACTGGTGGGTCACAACCCACACTGAAAAAGCCTTTGACCTTAGCCGACATGGGGGGAGCTCTAAGTGTCTCTCGTGGGTTGACTTCCAGCGAACCACAGCAGCAAGCAGTGCCGGGTGCCGTGTGCCCTGAGGACGGCGTGCGGGGAGTGCACCAGTGGCAGCTCGGAGTGCATGTGGTGCAGCAACATGAAGCAGTGTGTGGACTCCAATGCCTACGTGGCCTCTTTCCCCTACGGCCAGTGTTTGGAGTGGTATACCATGAGCAGCTGCCCCCGTAAGTGAAACGTGAGCTCTAGGCACTAATTACTGCCCTGTGTGTGGGTGACAACTCCTGCCGGGAGGCGGTGCTTTCGGCCTCTGAACAATTCAGGGACAAGACTGGATTTAACCGTCTGCTCGGGTCTGTCCATCGACTGCCTGATGAAAACCTTCACGCAGCATTGTGCACAATGACACAAGTAAATAAATGTAAGATAGGTCACAGAGTACAGCAATAACTGCTCAACTTCAGTACCAGATTGCTCATATAACAGGTGCTTTCTAGCAGGTGACCTCTAAGGTCCCTTCCGCCTCCAACATCCTGAGATTGAGGGAGAAGGGAGGAGTCTCTGTTATTGTAGAACAAGATACTGGGCTCTTCAAATTTATTATGTCATTTAAACAGTCACAATAGGATGGGAGTTTTGACTCACAGAAGTTGAATAGTCTGTTAAAGAAAAAGGTATTTACTAAGTACAATGCATGCAAATCAACTTGTTTTGTTCTTTTTTTTAACAGCTGGAAATTGTTCAGGCTACTGTACGTGTGGCCATTGCTTGGAGCAACCAGGCTGTGGCTGGTGTACTGATCCCAGCAATACTGGCAAAGGGAAATGCATAGAGGGCTCCTATAAAGGACCAGTGAAGATGCCTTCTCAGGCCCCTGTAGGAAATTTCTACCCACAGCCCCTTCTCAATTCCAGCATGTGTCTGGAGGACAGCAGATACAACTGGTCTTTCATTCATTGCCCAGGTAAGATGTCTTGTATCGCCAAAATCAAGTGTTTCACTGCCTATTTGCAATGAATGAACCCTTGAAAGCCCTGGCCCATGTTGGCTCAGTTGGTTGGAGCATCATCCCATAAACCAAAAGATTGCAGGTTCAATTCCTGCACAGTCAGGGCACATTCCTAGGTTGTTGGTTTTGTCCCCAGTTGGGTGCATGCGAAAGGCAACCAATTGATGTTTCTCTATCACATTGATGTTTCTCTCCCTCCCTTCCCTTCCTTTTAAAATCAATAAGCATGTCTTCAGGTGAGGATTAAAAAAACAAACCTTGAAAACTATATTATTTATATGGATTTCCTTTAAAAATACATATAACAGATCATTCGTGGAGAAATAGTTTTACATGCAAAATATTTTTAGTACCTATTAATGAAAATACAAAGAATTTCAAGTGAGTCGTTTTGTTAACATTCATTACAAAAGTAATGAAATAAGTTCATAATAAAAAACTAGATATTCCAGATGTACATAAAATAAAAACTGGAATTCCTCTTCTCATCGCCATTTCTTCAGAGAGAAAAAAATGTTTACCAGTTTGATATAGATACTTCTAGACATACTAATGTGTATTTTTAAAACTAAAAAAATACTATGCATATGATACAGTTCTACAGTTTGTTTTTTATTTAAAAATACATCTTGGCAGTTGTTAGGAGAAAAAAAATAAGGTCTCCAGTCAACCCATAAATTCCTCTCCACAAATGTAGAAGAGAAAGAAAGAAAACAGCTTTATTATTGCAGAAGCTTTAAGCAGACCGTGGCACACATCACAGGCAGTCCGCTAATGCAATTGAAAAGACCAAGCAAAATCTCGCCTCTTTAAATAAATAACCAAGCAGATGCAATCCATTATGTACGTGTTCTCAAGATGAATGATAATTTGTCCTCATGTGAGGGGATTTGGTGGCATGGTTTGCTGTACCATGTTTCATAGTTCATTGTGAATTTACCTGGTAATTGGGGTGGGCACCTGTGTTACATAATTGTGTTTATCCAAAATAAAAAATAAACCATATTGTGCCTTTTGGTTGGAACGTCATCCTGTGCTCCACGGAGGTTGTGGGTTTCATACCCGGTCAGAGCACGTACTTAGGTTTCAAATTCAATCCCTACTTGGGGCGGGTACCAGAGGCAAGTGATTGATATCACTCTCTCACATTGATGTCTATCTGTCTGGCTTGTTCTCTCGTTCTCTTTCACCCCCTCCCCTCTGTCCCTGTCCCCCACTCTTCCTCGCTCTCTAAAATCAATAAACATTCCACTGGGTGCATTGAGCCCTGGGGTTTCCTGGGTGATGCAAGCCAAGGTCAGCCCCCACCTTTTTTTGTCCGGGGCACCCTGCCTGAGCTATAAAGCAATCTGAGATGGCTGCCACTTGTGCTAGGCTTGGAGATTCCCAGGGGAAGCCAAGCTGTGACCCTAATCTGGCTGCCACTAGGGCTCACTGAAGCCAGCTGTTGCTTGTTTGATAGGATAAGTTGGGTTGAGTAGAGCCTCTGTGGATCTCAAAGATGGGTCACACAGCATTAGCCAGGTTGATCGAGTCTCAGATATGGCACCTGCTTACCTGCTCTGTGGGGGGAGGGCTCAGTGTAGGGACAATGGCCTCTGCTGGCCCTGATGCCAGACACCTCAGTCTCTCCCTGTATACCGAGGGCACACTGTGCCCTTCAAGCTGCCACCTCGGTGCTGGAGCCCAGAGGGAGAGAGTCTGTGTAGGGGAGTCCATGTGTGGGTTCCCCAAGAGGAACTGTTTAGGGCTCTAGCAGCTTCCTCTACTGACTCAGTCTGCTCTGGTTTTCACAGCCAGAAGTTGTGGGGACTTACCTTCCTGGCACTGGAATCCTGGTCTGGGGGGCCTTGTGTGGGTCAGGGACTCCTCATTCCCAAGCTGTCCATTCAGAATTTTTATCCACGTTGGTGTGGGACCAGCCCATTCCTCCTCTGCACCCCTTCTACCAGTCTGGATGGATGTGGTTTCTTCAATTCTATAGTTGTCAGACTTCCATTCAACTTGATTTCTGATGTTCCTGAGTGATGGTGGTTCCATATTTTAGTTGTAATTTTGATGTGGTTGTGTGAAGGGGCGAGCCATGTCTGCCTATGCCACCATCTTGACCAGAAGCCTCCCAAATACTTCCTTTATTTTTTTTATTTTTAAAATACATTTTAGTGATTGTGCTATTACAGTTGTTCCATTTTTTTCTCCCCTTTATTCCTCTCTGCCCTGTACCCACCCCCCCCGCCCACCAGCATTTCCTGACCTTAGTTCATGTCCATGGGTACATATAAGTTCTTTAGCTTCTCCATTTCCCACACTATTCTTAACCTCCTGTCTGTTTTGTACCTACCCTTTATGCTACTTATTCTCTGTACCTTTTCCCCCATTCTCCCCCCTCCCTGTTTATAATCCTCCATGTGATCTCTATTCTGTGAATCTGTTCCTTTTCTACTTGTTAGCTTATTTTGTTTTTGTTTTTAGGTTCAATTGTTGATAGTTGTGAGTTTGTTTTCATTTTACTGTTCTTACTTTTGATTTTCTTCTTTTTCTTAGATAAGTCCCTTTAACATCTCATATAATAAGGGCTTGGTGATGATGAACTCCTTCAACTTGACCTTACTGGGAAACACTTTATCTGCCCTTCCATTCTAAATGAGAGCTTTGCTGGGCAGAGTAACCTTGCGTGTAGGTCCTTGCCTTTCATATTTGAATACTTCTTTCCAGCCCCTTCTTGCCTGCAAGATTTCTCAAGGAGACAGTAGGTGTCTCCTTTTCTCTTGTTGCTTGTAAGATTCTCTCCTTCTCTTTAATCTTGGGTAATGTAATTATATGTACCTTGGGGTGTGCTTTCTTTCATCCAACCTCTTTGGAACTCTTCGAGCTTCCCGAGTTTTCTGTACATCTATTTCCTTTGCCAGATTGGGGAAGTTCTCCTTCATTATTTGTTCAAATAAGTTTTCAATTTCTTGCTTTTCCTTTTCTCCTTCTGTCACCCCTATGATTCGGATGTTGGAACGTTTAAAGTTGTGGTTCCTAAGCCTCTCCTTGTTTTGTTGAATTCTTGTTTCTTCATTCGGTTCTGGTTGAAATGTGTATTTCTTCCTTCTGCTCCAAACTGTTGATTTGAATCCTCATTTCCTTTCCTTCACCATTGGTTCTTTGTACATTTTCCTTTATTTCACTTTTCATAGCCTTCACTTTTTCCTCTATTTTGTGACCATACTCAACCATTTCTGTGAGCATCCTGATTACCAGTATTTTGAACTATGCATCTGATAGGTTGTCTCTCTTTATCGCTTAGTCATATATTTTCTGGAGCTTTGATCTGTTCTTTCATTTGGACCATATTTTTTTGTCTTGGCACACCTGTTGCTTAGTAATGGGCAGAGCCTTACGTATTCGCTAGGGCAGGGCAACCCATGTCGTTGTTCCTCCTGGTTTATTGGCATGCAAATGTGGGAGTGCCCACTCCACCAGCTGCCACTTTCCCCTGTGTCCTCTCCACCCACCCAGCTGCCCGTCTCCGACCCTCCTACTGGTTTGGATAGATGTTTCTTTCTTAACTCCTTGGTTGTCCGACTTCCATACAGTTTGATTTTCTAGCAGTTCTAGGTTTTTTTGTTTTTAAATTTGTTGTTGCCCTTCTTTTGGTTGTGAGTGTATCTGCCTACACCTCTGTCTTGGCCAGAAGTTCCAAATCCTTCTTATAGTACTTTCCCTTCTTACCCCATACTCCTATTGATTTAATCATTGTTTTTACATTTCTTCTGTGATTTTAGTGGGATTTTGAAGAGGAATGGAGAGGCATTTGTTCAATCTTTCTGAATTGTACCAGAACACAGATTTTTGTGTGTGTGTAAATGATTTTAGGTGTTTTACTTTGTGTGTGCTGTGCTCTGCCATTTGCTATATAGTTGGCCCTCCGTATCCATGAGTTCTGCATCCGCAGATAGAGAAGCCCAACTAAGGGACTTACTCATCTTCAGAGGAACAACCTTTGTACCCCACACATGTAAAGTAATTTTGGTGCAGTCATAACTGACGTAGTCCTTTCTAGGTTTTTCAGCTGCAGTCTGTATAGAACAACTCAGATACCTACAGGGATGGGGTATAAAACAGGTGATAAACAGAACAGGTACAAGGCTATGAAAAGTTTCTGAGATGGTAAAAAACTGTGTCATGCTGATGAAGCAAGAAAAATCTGCAAAAGTGGCTAAAAGAGTAAAGCTTCGATGTTCCTCATACACACACACAAAATGGTGATTGTGTGATATGATCCAGGTGTTAACTAATGCTGTGGTGGTCATCATTTGGTGATACGTAAGTGTGAACGATCAACATATTGTACACCTTAAACTTACATATAACAATGTTATATGACAGTTGGGGCCGGGGGCAGATCTGTGTAATCAGAGTCTGTTCACTGAGGTACATACAGGTCGTGTGCTGTGTGAATGCTCCCCCTTGAGTCTGCGGCGCTCAGCCTGCCCAGCTGTGCCGAGCAGTCCTGGGAGGGCCGGGCTCCTATTGCCTTTGCTGTTGTAAAGGCCTGTGTGCATCAGGGATCTTACTAGTGCCACTTGTGAAAATGTTTATATGTAAAGATGGTTATTTTCCTAACCATGGAAAACTGAAAGCACACTAAATATCAGAATGTTAAATAATTGTTATGTTTCATGGGAATCATCATGCCGTTTAAAGTTTTTTTTATGATAGATGAAATAATGTGGTAAAATAATTGTGATATAAATTTAAAAATCAAAATTGAGGTTGGTATGGCTCAGTCAATTGAGCGCCAGCCTGCGAACCGAGAGGTTGCGGGTTCAGTTCCTAGGGAGGGGCATATGCCTGGGTTGTGGTGCAAGAGGCAACCAATCAGTGTATCTCTGGCACATCGATGTTTCTCTCCCTCTATTTTTCCCTCCCTTTCCCCCTCTCTAAAGGTAAATAAATAAAATCTTTTTTAAAAAATCAAAATTGAATATTACAATGAACACTATGAAAATACCACAACACAATTATGTTGTGATCTCTGGGTGCTGGTTTTATATATGATTTTTCCTGCCTTCCTTAAGTTTTTCAAATTTAACTACCATAAGCATATATTGGTTTTCCCATGAATAGCAAAAATATTGTTTTAATGACTGTGGACTTTCTTCTTGCTATGGTACATTTCTGATTTCCATGCATTAGGTATTTTTTGATGTCTTGAGCTTATTTCTCAAACTAGTTTTTAGTGAGCCAGTTTTGGTCATTTTGGTATTTAGAGGCAATAAGAAAGTTGCAAATAAATCTTGTGGAACTTACTCCACCCAGTTCTACAATGAAACAAAAAGAAAATCCTTTTTCTTTCAGCTTGCCAGTGCAATGGCCACAGCAAGTGCATCAATCAGAGTATCTGTGAGAAGTGTGAGGACCTGACCACGGGCAAGCACTGTGAGACCTGTATATCTGGCTTCTATGGTGATCCCACCAATGGCGGGAAATGTCAGCGTAAGTCAAATCCATCAATCAGGGTTACTGACTGCAACCCAGGCAGAACACAATACTTCTATTTGACTTGAATATCTAGGAGGAAAACCACTTGGTTTTGGATACTGCATTTCTTCAGTCATACTTGTCAGAAGCTCAGCCGAGCCTGGGAGAAAATGAGTTGAGCTGCCAAGTGTCAGAGTAGCCAGTTAAAGCAACAAACCAAAAATGAAAGAATTAAGCTTTTAATCACTTGCTGTGACAGTAGCAGAAAGAGGCTTAAAGTGGAAAAGCACCGACTCCTCTTGTTCCATGTCCCCTCCTGGAATGGCACACCGGTTGAGCATCAGGTGGATGAGCACAGAGGTGGGGGCTGGTCTTCTCCCTGTTGAGGGACCCCAGACAGAAAGCTCGGCAAACACCTCTGATGGGCCCTGGGGTGGGGAGGGAGGGTGAACGGGGAGGGCTGGGAGTGGAAAACCACTGAGGACTGAGAGTGGGGAAAGATCTTCAAGGCTTCCCCCTCCTCCCTCACAAGGTCACTCAGCAGAAGCCTGCAGAGGCCTGGGACCTCAGATAAAGTGACCTAGGATGAAGGCGTCTGAAGTAGGGATGCAAAAAGGTGAAAGCAGGGGGCTGACCAGGGAGGAGGTCCTGAGACCTTGGCTGCGACTCCTCAGAGACATCCTCCCAGGCTGGTGTGGGGAGGACAGCTTTCCGTGTAAGGCCTGCCAGGGAAAGCCTGTGGTTGGAAAAAGTCACACCTAGGTCTCTAACCAGGAGCTGGACTCCTCAGTGCTTCCAGTATATCTTAAATATTTAGGTACTCCATGTTTCCCCATATACGTCAGATTCCTGCAAGCAATAGGACATTTTATTGTTAGAATATAAATTATGTTTTTTTATAAATGACCAGTAATACCAGTGAACCGATTTTTGGTTTCTTCTATTTTCCAATGGAAAGACCCATCAGCTTCTGAGCAGGGAAATAAATAAGAAAACAAAATCTCTAGCTACTCCCCAAATTCCTCCTCTAAACTCCTTAGCATGGATCTTGAGAAAGGTCTGATCCCAGAGCAGCCGGGAGAGAGCTGTGTTCCAGTGTGTATCCCTCAACTTCTCTGGGGTCAGTTTCCTTGTCTGCAAAATGGGGGTGTTAAGGGGGTTATTGAAGTGAAAGCAGTCTGAGGAGTGTATGACATGTATCTTCTACCTACCACTCTTAAATAAAATTTCTTGCTCAGATTCAAAGATCATTCAGTAAAAATATTTTCCCACTCCTGTGAATAGACTTCGTCCATTAGATAGTAATCAGAGTACCTAACCTTATTGATAATTGTATATGAGGCATCGTGCTGGCAGCCACCTGAGACATAGGGGCTTTTATTGTCCCCATGATCAAGAAACCTGCCCAGCTTCTCACTGCAAGATGTGGCCATGCTGGGAACCCTATCCAGGATGTCTGACTTTAACTACTGGGCCTTGTGCCTTCAAGTGCCAAGGTCAGCTGGGTCTGTGCCTTGTTCTTATCATCCTGGTTCCTGCATCTGCCATCTAGAAAAATTACATCCTGCTCTGTAGCATTTGTGGGGCCTGAGTACTATTTTCTAGAACTCAGAGCTAACTATTTTTTAGAGCCCCAGTCCACAATAGAAAGCATGATGTTAAAATACTGTGAGTGGCACCACATGTTTTATATTTTCCTCTTAGAATTGTATAGTCCTTAAGCTAAGGATAATGGCCAGTAGTTACTGAGTGCTTACTGTATTTCATTTACTATCGCATTTAATCCTCACAACAACCCTGTGAAATAGGTACTGCCATTATCTCCATCATGCAGAGGAGGAAACAGAGACCTGGAGGAGTTAAATAGCATGCCCAAAGCCAAAAAGCAGCTAAGTCGAAGGGACCGAATTCAAAGCCAGGCAAACTGACCGCAGGCCTTTGCTTTTTATTACACTGTACCCCCTTCTCCATACTCAGCTGAGCCAAGAGTTGAGCACTCATGATTCTGCATGTTCATCCACTCTGTTACTTGCTTTACTTATTTTGTGTCACAGGTTTCTTTGGGTCATTTTTTTTCTCTGCAACATTTATTTTAAAAGTATACCGGTCTCCAGCCTAACGCCCTTAATTTATTTGCAGAAAAACAGGGTGTAAAGTGGAAAGGAATTGAACAAAAAGACTCACTTATTTCAACTAGAGCATAAAATTTATCATGGCTCATACTTGTCAGATTAGAAAAAAACGATAGAGCGGTGTTGATGGCCAGAGGAGGGAGCTGGTAGGTTTTGTATGGAGGCTAAGAAGAAGGCAGGGAAGGGTGGTGAGTTCTGAACGGCCTCTGAAACACTGACCTGCCTTTGGAATCCCGCCCCAGTTCTGAGCCCTGCTGTGATTGAAACCATGACTGTCAGCTGAGGCAGAGCACAGTGGGACCAACCAACCCTCCCCTCTGGCGGTCCTGGCTCAGGACATCTCCATGGGGCAGGGCGTGGCACACTGGGACACTGCATAAATGTTTGCTGAGGGGTGAATTGTAACGGTGAAAACCAGAATGTCTGTTGAAACGATAAAAATGGTGATTGCTTCAGAAGACAATGGAAATGACATTTTTTCCTCCTGTCTTTTGACTTTACTTTTTTTAACATCGCCTTTACATTATTTGAGATAAATCATTAGCTGAAAAACAAATCTCACTCATTAAACGCTTTTTTAAATCTGTTTTTCATATCCAATTCAGATAGAATTTTTTTTTAGAGAAAGTCTTGGATAGTAGTAATCTCCTAAGCCAGTTGTAACCAACATTCCTTTTCCTCCTTCCAGCATGTAAATGCAACGGGCACGCTGCATTGTGTAACACCAACACGGGCAAGTGCTTCTGCACCACCAAGGGCGTCAAGGGGGACGAGTGCCAGCTGTGAGTACCACCTTCCTGTGACCCCTGCGGCAGGCCACACCTGGGTTTAGTGACTGACAGCCCGGTCAGCTGGGTCTGTGCCTTGTTGCCATGGGCTCTGAGGGATCCCCGAATTGATCGATTGGGAATTTCACCCCTTCCACTTCAGTCAGGTCTAGCTTGGTCAGCCTCCGTCCTGAGTAGGTTGTCAGTTTAGGAGCAATTCCTTAATGACTCTTTAAGTTACATTTTCGTGTCTGAGTGACACTGACATTTCCGGGGTTGCTGACTTGGGGTTAGTCGTTTAACTTCAGCCACTACTCGATTTTCGTCGTATCACGAGATTCACTCTTTTCCAGAAGATAAAGTGGGAAGAGCTGGTATTTTATTTGGCATTTTGGTTGTCTGATAGTGGAGATGATCCCCTTTCACCTTTGACACATCCCTCCCTGTTGTAGTATTTTCCTTGACAAAGTATATGAGACATTTTCCAGGGGAGAGTCTGGGGTCCTCACCCATGAGGATGCAGGCAGAGGTGGGGTTTCAGCCCTGGCTCTGCCCTCACTGAGCAGAGTCCTCTGGAGGTGAATCACTTAACTGTGCTGAACCTCAGCTTCCGCATCTGTCAATAGTGGGACTAGCAATAATCGCTTTCAGTGTCCTGGGATGTTGAAAGAAGAGAGAGAGTTCTCCAACTAATACATTCCTCTCTTCCTCACCAGAAAGCCTCACAAAACACACGTTCCAGGTTTACTCATACCCTTGAGAAGAAACTTAGAAATGTTTAGTAGCATCAAAATAATGAGCTTATACAGCCAGATGTGTCATTGGTAAACTCTGGCTTACGGAACACTAGTGATGTCCCCAGTGATTGAGGCCTTGGTGGAGGTGTTCAGGAGGGAAATACTCTGTCTGCGTTTTCTAGTTGATACCAATGTGTACGTTTACTGGTTTCATGCTGCCCTAAAGCAAGTACATGAAGAAAAGTCTAATCAAAGATTAAATTTAATTCTTGAATCTAGATTCCTTTAAACAGAAAAATGTAATAGAGCAAAATTAATCATTCCTGTCCCATTTTGATATACAGCAAAGAAATGAGGGATAGGTCCAGTGAAAGACTTTCTTTTTAAGAGATTTAGACACAAGCAAGTGCTGATAATCACCATGGACAAAAGGACACAATTTCTCTGTGTTATTTATCTGGGGAAAGGGCTTGACCTAAGCTATCTCCTTCTTTTTTCATAGTTAATAGCTACTGTGCCTAAATCGTTCTGTTACAGAATCCCACAATGCTGTTCTGGAACAGCTTTGGAGTTCAATTGCCTACCACCAAGAGGCGTGACTCCCAGTGCAAGGGTTTGGTGGAAAAGGAAATGGGTTGTTTATTTAAACCTTGTACAGATTTAGAATAATGGCAAATTTCTGCCATTAAGTCCCATTCCCTTTAAAAAACACCCCAAAACACACAGTCCTGCCCGCTTTTGCCAAACCAGATCAGTTTCAGAATACGCCAGTCAGAGGTGCCGTCTTTCAGAAAAGCAGAAGTCTGCAGGTCAGCATTCCTGGTTACAGTTCAGCTCCAAGAATCTTTCACAAATCCAGATGGCTAGGCAGGTCCCTCGCAGCTCCGCCTACTCTGCCACCATCTGCTCCAAGAAGACTTGAATCTGGGTGGCTAGGCAGGTCACTCCCACTCACTGCAATGCCAGTTGCAGTGACACACTGGACTTCTGACTTCGGACCTTCTCTCTCTCACTCCAGACCACATGACTCTTTTCTTCCTTTCAGATCTCCCAGCAGCCTCCTTTCTTACACTCCAGACCTTGTGATGGACTTCTTTTTTTAGCCCACCCTCATTTAAATGCTTGGCTCAGAACTTACTATGTGATCTCATATCCAGCCCTTCCTATGATGCGTTAGTGTTTGCCATTTTTGCCAGTTCCCCCATATTCTTTTGGCTTCTATCTTTAGTCAGGGCAAAAGTTCCCAGCAACACGTGGACATCTGGGGTGGGCATCCGCCCCCTGCATTGCAGGTGCTGTTTGAGCTCCCCCGGCTGTGTCGTGAGTCCCTGAATGTTTTCACAGTCATGTACATAATTCACCCTGGGTGGCAGCCCTCTTCCCTTCAGGAAGACATAGCTGGTAACATGCCACTGTTACACAGTGTATCGTAAACACTGTACCATCTACTCTTCCCTTACCCCAATCAAGAATTGTGGGGGATACATTCTGCATCCTGTTACAATCCCCACTTCTAGACCTCTGGACCCTTTGTCATCTTACAAAGGGTAGTGGGCAAAGGTCTCATAATCTTCTAGAACTACTTCCTGCTGGCTATGGTCATAGTCTTAACTACCTTTGGATCCAGAGATCCCTAACACAGTGGGAGTACGGAGAGGAAAGTGGCCTTCACACACAGGGAAAGACCTTGCAGAATCCAGGTCAGTTGGCTGTCACTGAAGAGTGGCATTCTCGATGTCCAAGGGTTGGCACTGCTGGACAAATTGGCATCCTTGTATTCTGGAAGCAACAAATTTGGCAAGATGGTTAGAAGGCACAGTTAATACCATAACCTCTAAATGACAAATTCTACAGTGTCCCACAATGGGAAAAGAGTCTTCTCTGGAGGAATGTGTACAGGTGTGACATCCTATCCAAAGCCCTTTTGCCCATCATACTTAGCTTGGGCCGAAGGGAATATTCTAAGATTCCCCCCTTTTAACACCTTTGGCTCCTTTTCTGTAGAAGCCATTAGGGCAGGAAAGGAAACCAGTTTTAAAGTGAAGCCCACAGACTGCCCCATACTTTACAACCCAACCAATTAGTCCAGCCGAACCCTTGAGTCTTAGGAGGCGGTGATGCAGATGGGCGTCTTAAGTGAGGCCTATATTGTAACCAATCACTCAGGTAATGAGGTTATAGGCTTACGCCCTATAAAACAGAAGGAAGAACACACGTTAATTCACACAACCCACAAACCAGTCTCCGAGTCTGTGAGACTGTCTTTTGGGAAGACATCCAGTTACAGGTCCTTTGCTGGAATGACATTTAACAGTGGCAGTATGACAGATCCTTCTTGCCTGTACACTGAGCATCTTTGATGATGCCACAAACCCAGTTTCAACTTTCAAATGAAAATAAACTTTGAAGACAGTTAGCTGCACTGGTCTAATGTCCACCACTGAGCACTGTGATATTCCTTGAATCACAATTTTTCTCCTTGAGATCACCCTCATTGTCATCAGAGAGACTGCATTAAGTCCACTTTTAATTTTCCCTGTTCAATTGCATAAACACAACAGAGCAACAGTTGATTGCACGTGATTTTCAAGTCCTCTTTGTTGGAACTCACACAAGAAACCTTTAGATTGACCTTTTAGTCCTCCCTTCGGGGCACAGAAGCTAAGCCACACAAGTGCCATCTGGCTTCACCTGTAGCACCTGGTTCTCTCAAGTTCTGGAGGCTTCCATTGTGCCGTAAGGTTCCTCCTTACCATCTTTCAGGAAAGCAGCCTTTGTTCCTTCCTTGGGAAGGCTACCACGAAAGCGCACAACCAGCCAAGGTACCAGGCCTTTTCTCATGGGCTTGTACTAGCTTCGAAAGTCAATCCCAGTTCCTCAGGGCTTTCTGGTAACAACTGGAGCCCAGTCATGCCTCCTTCAGCCGTGACATTCCAGTCTAAGTCTTGGTTGACAAAACCACCATTGGCAACTGGTCTTGTTGGTTTTATGCAAAGAAACCTTTTGTCATCACTCCTTCAGAATGCCAAATCTAGAGGGATCAGGTAGGGAGAAAAATATAAAGTGTGAAGGAAAATCCTCATCCTTCTAATATTCTTTAAAATTGCATTTCCATGCCTTATACTTTCCCTCGTTCACTTTCCCACTTGGTGTGAAGTTTTAACTCTTCCTGGGAAACTTCAGTTTCCCTTTAGAAGCAAAGCAAAAGCCGAAGCAAAGACAGAGTCCCAAAAGAAGAAAGGGGGGCTAGAACTAGCCTTAGAATCTTGTCTCATTTTCCACTGGTCCCACTAACTGGTCACACAGGTGACCTTTCCTAGGCCCCACGTGGCCCAAAGCCTCACTGGTAGAGGCACTCTCCCCAACCAGCTCCTCCACCGGTCTCCTGGCAGAGATGTTCAGGATATATTCACCTGGGCTTTTGGCAGAGACATGGTCTCTTGCCCCAGGTTGGATTCCACTGGTACCATGTGACCCTTCCTAGGTCCTACATGGCACAGGTATTCTCTCCAACTGGTTTCACAGGTGACCTCCCCTAGATCTCACTGGCCAAAAAGCAAAGACAGAGGATTCCTCCTGTACCCAAACAGCAAAGTTCAAACTATGGCCTCATAAGGTCAGAAAACAAACAAATAGAGAATAACCACACCCAAGAGCTGAGGTTTCCTTTTCTTCAGGTGTAAAATTTTACAACCTTTTTATATACCGGTACTCATTAACATTTAACCATCATCCACTTTCAAGCCTTATTCTTTTCCACACTGGGAAGGACCATACTCAAACTCAGTATCTGGCAGCTAAAAGTCCCCTAGCTTTCCAAGCACATGCATAAACTAAAAGAAACATGGTCCCCCTGTATTGGGTGACAGTTCCTTTTCTGGAAGAGGAATTTCAAGTCTCCTTCCAGAATGCAGGTCCAGCTTTCCCTTTCAGCACCAACCACAGCAGCAGGGTCTGCGTCCTGAGGCGGTTACTGTTCATCCGTGTGTGGTGGACCTACGGCTTGATTCCCATCAGCTTTAAGGAAGAATGTGTTGTCAACAGGATGTCATAGGGACTGGCCCATTTTCGGCCAGCTGCTCCTCGGGACCTTGAGTCTTCCAGGTCTTTAGAAAGACTTGGTCTCCCGGCCAGAATGGGTATAAGGGCTCATCGGGTGGGTAGGCAATCCTGCAATGAGCAAACTTGTGCAAAATGGTTAGTGTTTGCCCTAAATGTTGCACATACTGCTTAATTCCTGCCTCGTGCTCCAAATCTGAAGGGGGCATTTCTAACCCAGAGATTTGGAGCAGTCTCCCCTAAACTATTTCAAAGGGGCTCAATTTAAGTCCACTTCTGGGTGCCCCCCTAATTTGGAACAAAGCAATGGGGCATGCCTGGTCCCATTTTAAATGTGTTTCCTGGCATATTGTGTGATTCACTTTCTCTGTCTTTCCCGTGGATTGAGATCTCCAAGATGCATGCAGTTGCCATCGTATTTGCGGTGCCTGCCCAACCTTCTGGGAGATCTCCGAAGTGAACGACGGTCCATTGTCACTTTGAATGCTGTGAGGAAGTCTAAACCTAGGAATTATTTCTTTCAGCAACAGTTGCCTTTTCAGTTCTGGTAGGGTACACCTCTACCCATCCAGAAAAAAGTGTCCACAAAGACTAACAAAAATCTGAATTTCCCCCTAGTTTTAGGCATCTGTATGAAGTCCGCTTGGCAGTCCTCCAATGGACACATTTCTTTATATTGTACTCCCTTTTCCGTTGGCACAGTGCTGTCTTAGGATTGTTCTTGGCATGTATTTGAAAGGCTTGGGTGATCCTCGAATAGTGCCTTGCAAAGAAGGGCCTTTCAAATGCGGCTGAATGAAGTCCACTAAGGCATCCCTTCCATAGTGGGTCCCTCATGTAGGTGTTTGAGGGTGGGATACACTAGCATCTCAGGAAGTAAGACCATACCATGGGCGCTGACCCTCCCCGCAGAATTGGGATCAGTGTAGGTGAATGCCCATTCATGGGCTGTTCCTCAGCCCATTCTGTGTAATGAGGTTTAAACTTTGACAAGTCCAAACGGGATCAAAGCCCCTGGGTGTGGCGATTCTCTGACTTCCTGTCTTGCTGTTTTATCAGCAGTTTGATTTCCCTGGCTTGTTTGGGAACCATGCCTCTCTCATCCTGGGCAGTGCGTTGTGACAGCCTGGTCCAGTAGTTTCACTGCCTCTAGCAATTGTAAAATCTCCTCTGCACACTAACATCCTTGTTCCCCGAGGTTAAGAGTCCTCTCTCCTTGCATATTGCTCCATGGGCATGGGCTACCTGAAGGTATATTTGGAGTCTGTGTATATGGTAACCTTCTTTCCTTGGGACAGTGTTAAGGCTCTTGTGAGGGCTATTCGGCCTTCTGTGCTGAGGTTCCCAGTGCAAGGGCTTGGGCTTCTAGCTCATTGCTGGTCGTTGTCCATGAAGCTCCTCCCATCTGTATCCAGCTCCCAGTCTGGTGCCACCAGCAGATCTGGCCTGCTAGAATGAACTTGGCCAATAATTTCCAAACAGTTATGCTGGAGGGCTGAGTCTCCCCCCATATCTGGGAATAGGGTGGCCGAGTTCAGGGTTGTGGTGGTCTGCAAGGTGACATTTGGGTGGTCTAACAGAACGGCCCGGTATTTCCCCATATGCCCTGCTGTCAGCCAATACCCTCCTTTTTGTTCCAGTAGAGTCAGAACCTGGTGTGGTACCAATACTGTAATGGGCTGTCCCAAAGTGAACTTCTCAGCTTTCTGTAAGATGTCACAGGTGGCTGCTACTGCTCAGAGGCATGGTGGCCATCCCTTCATTGTGCGATCCAACTTCTTTGAGAGAGAGGCTATGGGACGGAGAATATCTTCCAGAGTCTGGTTTAGTACCCCCATTCCAATCCCGTGCCTTTCGTGAACATATAGTTTGAAAGGCTTCTGTAAGTTGGGCAATCCCACTACAGGAGCCGAAACTAGCTTTTCCTTCAAGGTATCAAATGCTACCTGACAATCCCCTGTCCATCTGAAGGGTTCAGAGTCCAGTCCTTTCAAGGAATTATACAGTGGCTTTGCTATGAGTCCAGTTTGGAATCCAAATTTGGCAGAACCTTGTAATTCCTAAGAATCCACAAAGCTGCCTTCAGTTCTCTGGGATTTTTAATGTAGCAATGGCTTGCTTTCCATGTGCCATCAAACTCCTGGTACCCTGTTTCCATTGGAATCCCAGGTACACCACTTCCTGTTTGCAAATCTGGGCCTGATCAGGTGATACCTTATATCCCCTTTTTGCCAAATGATTTAGGATTGTGATGGTGGTGTGCACTTCTCGTAGGTGCCACTAGCTGTCAATATGTCATTTACTGTTGTAAAGGAACTCCTGATTTCAGTTGAGCATTCCTTAAGTCTTTTGCCTACGTGTCCCCAAATGTCGCTGGGGAGTCCCTTCACGGTTGCCATTGCTGTTACAGAATGCCGCCAGTGCTGTTCTGGAACAGCTGCGGGGGTCGATTGCCCACTGCTAAGAAGTGTTACCTACCAGTGCAAGAGTTTGGTGAAAAAGGAAAGGGGTTGTTGTTTATTTAAAGGTTGTACAGATTTAGAATAATGGCAGATTTATGCCATTAAGTCCCGCTCCCTTTAAAAACACCAAAAACGCATAGTTCTGCCTCCATTTACAAAACCAGGCCCGTTTCAGAATACGCCAATCAGAGGTGCTGTCTTTCAGAAAAGTGGAAGTCTGTAGATCAGCATTCCCGGTCACAGTTCAGCTGCAAGCATCTCTCGTGGATCCAGGTAGTTAGGCAGGTCCCCTGCAGCTCTGTCAGCTCGGCCACTGTCTCTTCCAAGCAGACTTGAACCTGGGTGGCTGGACAGGTCTCCTCTCCCCACTGTACCACCAGCTCCGGCAACTCACTGGACTTCTGACTTTCCAGCCTCTCTCTTAGTCCAGACCACATGGCTCTTCTCTTACTCTCAGATCTCCCGGTGTCACAGGTAACCAGGTTCTTGGTAATCACAGACAAAAAATTGATCCTAACACACAGAGTTTATAGCAGAAAGGGAGAGAGCAGATTTATTAAGTGATCGTACACTCCACAGACCATGAGAGTGGGCCAACTCCGAGCAGAGACTGACCTTAGAGGCTGGAGGGATTCCATTCTTACAAGCAGATATTTCCTGGCTAGTTTTGGTCTGCTTTTATTGCGCATGTACAAGTAGTTATATTATTTTAAAGCTACTGCAAATGTGGTCTCCCATGATTTTCTTTGGCTACCCCGGGAAGGGGGTCACGTGATGTTAATTTATTATAATACTGTTATAATGAAGCAAGAGTCATGTAACATCTGCACAGATGCATTCATGATTCACTATGATTCAGCACTTTCCCAGACAGGGGGAACAACCGGTCTTAGAACAGGGTCTCTGTCCTCCTCCAGAGTTTCCTCCTTCCTGACTCTCTCCTGCCTCACCAGCAGACCTCCTCTCTTACACTCCAAGCCTGGTGGTGGACCTCTCTTCTCATTTAGCCTGCCCTTATGTAAATGCTCCTCTTCGAACTTCCTGTGTGATCTCACTTCCAGCCCTTTCTGTGATGTGTTAGTGTCCGCCATTTTTGCCAGTTCCCTTATATCTTTTACCTTCTTTTTGCTGCCATCTTTAGTCAGGGCAAAAGTTCCCAGTGATGCAGGGACATCTGGGTGGGCGTTTGCCCTCTGCCTCTTGACCAGGCGCTATATGAGCTCTTCTGATTATGTCAGGAGTCCCTGAGCATTTTCACAGTCACAGTCAAGTACACAATTTGCCCTGGGCGACAGCCCTCTTCCTTTGAGGAAGGCACAGCTATTAACTTGCCATTGTTATGCAGTGTGTCCTAACCACTGCACCATCTACTCTTCCACTCTAACCTGCCCCCAGTCAAGGGTTGTGAGGGATGTGCTATACCCCCGAAATAGTTTTGCCAATGTTCATAGATGGTGCCTATGAGGGAATTAATAATGCTTTTTTACTAAAACGTTTTTTATCCTCCAGGCTGGTGGACCATGTCCAAAGTTTAAAAAAAAAAAAAAAAGATTCTTTGTGTTTAGCCTTCTCTCACTTATAGTTAAAGAACAGGATCAGTTTATCCAGGGAGAATAGGAAAGAAGTGAAAAATGAATATAGGAAAAGTGTTTGTTTATTCTTAAAGATTTTATTTACTTTTAGAGAGGGGAAGAGAGGGAGAGAGGGAAACATCAATGTGTGGTTGCCTCTCACACACCTCCTGCTAGGGACCTTGCCCACCACCCTGGCTTGCGCCCTAACTAGGAATCAAACTGGCAACCCTTTGGTTCTCAGACCGGCACTCAGTCCACTGAGCTACACCAGCCAGGGTGGAAAAATGTTTTAGCCGCACTTATAGAAGAGTATTTCCTTCACATAAAAGTGAAAATGTTTTTCATGATACTAAGTAGGATCCAGATTTGTTATATTTGGATTTATCTCATGTGCTTTGGCAAATGTTGACCAGTTATTGGTGGTGTGAACTGCTGGGCAGTCAGCACTGAAAGTCAATGCAAATTTTTGTTAGTTCACCTGACTTGAATAATAAATGAAGAATGTAATTATACTCTTAGTTTGTATTAAAGGCCCTACCTGATTTTAAAATGAATGTAGATTCTCTTTTACATAGCAGTAGAAAATAATCTTCGTTTTAATAATCTCCCCCTTCTAGATGTGAGGTAGAAAATCGATACCAGGGAAACCCTCTCAAAGGAACATGTTATTGTAAGTATTTTTGTAATTCTTATCTGTCTAGAAGCAACATAGTTCAGTAAAACTTCATTACTGTCTTTAACAGTGTTTGAGAATGATAAGTGCTCTAGGAATATAGCAACGACCCATGGAATTGTCCCCTTATTTGATGTGTTCGCATTCTATTAAATCTAATACGTATATGGATACTATTTTAAATTGCTTTCTTCGTGGTTGTGGTTTATGTTAATGTGTGCATAGCAGATATCGAGGAAGAATACAGAGATACACATCTCTGGTTTTCTTGTTTGTATTCTCTTGAAACCTTACTTCATTTTCTATTACCTGGTTGTCATTAATTGGTTTCTTATTTTAGGATATAGATCCAAAAAATAATTATTGAAATATAGTTAAAGTCACTCTCTCTGAAACTGGCTTGTGTTAATCACCTCTTTAGGAACTAATATATGAAATAAAACTCTAATGATTAGCTTATAGTGAAAGGTAAGTCTGGCAAAGTGACCAGGTCCGTATAGGTAAATGCATTTTCTTCCAGTAGGAGAATCCACATAGTAGGCCAGATTATGGAACCAGAGAAAAAGGAGTTAATGTTTGGCATATGCACTATAATTATATACCTGCTTTCCTGGATTGAATAGTGTCCCTTCAAAATTCGTGTCCACCTGGAACTTAGAAACATGAAAATATTTCTTTTTTCTAGGAGAAAAGAGACAAACCTTACCACCTTGTGTAGGGGAAAGAGTTCTTAGATACGATTCCACAAGCACAACTCATAAAAGAAAATGTTTATTGGGACTTACCAAAATTTAAAGCTTATGTTTTAAAAAACACCATTAAAACATAAAAAAACAAGCCACAAACTAGAGAAAATGTTTGCAAAGCATATATTTGATAAAGGGCTTGTATCCAGAACATAGGAGAAACATTTACAACTGAATAAGGAGACGATTGCAATTAAAAACGACAAAGACTTGAATATACATTTCACCAAAGCATATCTGTGAATGGCTAATAAGCACATTAAAAAATGGGTGACATTGGACATTTGGGATCTGTGTATTCAAACCCCAGTGAGATACATCCCTAGAATGACTAGAATGAAAAGCCAGTGCTGCGGCTCACAGGGAGACAGCCAGACTCACATCTGCTTCTACCTCTGTTGCAACATGTCTCCGGTAACAGTACGTGAGAAGAACCTGGCCTCAGCAGACATATAGTTGGAAAGGGGAGTATTTTAATAACCATCTCCGATAATTATGGATATTATCCTTTGATACCATACCCAAACCAGACCACTGGTCATCTTTTTAAGGTTAATTATCACATGGAATGTGAAACCACTTCAGTGAATATTTTTGTAGTCTTGTGCACTTATAAACTGTTTATTATATTGACAAACAAAAGCCAGTACCAAGTTTTAACAGGGCTATGGAGGAATTTCATACATTTTGTGTGGGAATGTGGAATGGTATAGTCTCTTTAGAAAACCATATGCTAGTTTCTTAAATAGTTAAAAATAAAATTACCAACGACTTCCCATTTATAGCATTATATCCTTAAGCACAACCTCGCGTGTAGCAGACGTTCAGTTAATATTTGTAGGTGAGGTAGGTTGGGGCTTAAGATCTCAGCCAGGGTCGTGATTAAGGAGGGTTTGATGGGCTAACCCAAACAAAATGATACTGTCCACAGACTTGATTTCCTTTGAAAAACCCCCAGTCCCCAGGTTTCAGTGAGCCAAAAGTGCATTCTGGCTATTCAGTGTTTGTGAGATAATCAAGGTGTATTTCTAGACCTGTTATGTTTTATTTCAATTTTAAATACACGTGTCTTTCTTTCCTTAGATACTCTTCTTATTGACTATCAGTTCACCTTTAGCCTGTCCCAGGAGGATGACCGCTATTACACAGCCATCAATTTTGTGGCTACGCCTGATGAAGTAAGATTTAATAGTCTTCTCACTTTGTTTTGAATTTATGTGATTTTTTTTGTCATTATGGTTAGAAGCACTGCCTTAGCAGTGGCCTCCAGAGTGGAGCACACTTGATGATGTTTAAAGGTACAGGAAAGAAATATAAGAACCTACATTTTATCTCTTTTCCACCTAAAAGGCAAGAATGATGTTAAGATGTACTAGAATCTGGTACACAGACTGACATCGACTCCACACGTACTTGGTTGCCCATTGCGTCCCCATACAGAAAAGGAGAAGAGACTGCAAGGGCAGCTCCCCCTTCCGAGGAACAGAGCCCACGTTTAAACCAGAGGCTTAAAAGTACTCACAAAGAAACTGTGATTGAAATCAATGCCAGTGGTGCAAGGGAGGTGGCAGGGGTGACCCTTCTCATATAGTAAGTGGCAAACCTCATTAGGATGTAAAAACAGCGAAGGTTTAGTTGGGTCCAACAAGTCAGCCAGCCAGAAGAAAATGAAATCATTAAGGCAGCTACTTGATATGTGGATTTATATTTACTGTAGTTAATGATGAGCCCCAACATGCCACAAGGTATTTAGGAGTGTTCGAAGGGAGCCAACACAGCACGGCCTTTAAAGGTGAAGCATCTAGAACTTGAAGGCACACCTACACAGTTTCTTCGTTGAAATAGAGTCATCCATTCCCCAATCCAGTATATAATGAAACTTTTCTAAACTTGAAGATAAATTATTTAGGAACCTCCTTAGTTTTTTATTTCTCGTCAGTGTACTTTAAATGAAAATATTTTGTGGAAAAACTGTAGCCATATCATTTGAGGGACTGTGTACAGTGGAAGTTTTAAAAAAGATTTTAGGATAAGGTTATAGCAAAAGCACCAAATGTGAAATTTATTTACTACTTTATTCATAAACAAGTGGTTGAAGTGCTCAGTCTTTCAGGATGTAATTGATGTTGTTAATTTTATTTGAAATAAACATAGTAGAGTCTCAGTAACACTTCTTAGTGAGATCTGGAATGACCATGAAAATTTTAAACTTCTCTGTGGTTCCCTGTTTGTCTTATGACAGAATATTTAATAGAGTTATCCAGTATGTATGTTCTATCTTTTAAAAAAGCACTAGGATTCCAAGTTTATTGATCCTTTCAGTGGAAGAAGTAATTGTTGGTAGGTAGCATGCTGCCAGCAAATTAAAAAAAAACAACACTTGAGCTGTCCTTTCAAGAGGAAAGTGAGGTTATGTCAGTAAGTGAGAAGGTATCTGCTTTGTGAGAGAAACTTCTGGTTTGGAGATTCTATTTTGAAAATGTTTCCATTGTTGTGGTTTTTTCCTGTTAAAACTAGCAAAACAACACCCTTTAAGAATCTTAATTTTCTAATGTGTTTTATGATTTTACAAAATGAAGAATTTCAGCAGGATGGGATCTATTGTAAAACATAAAAATAAACATCTGATTTATTTTTTTAAGGACTTTATTTATTTATTTTTATAGAGAGGGAAAGGAAGGGAGAAAAAGTGTGAGAAACATTGATGTGAAAGAGAAACATCGATCAGTTGCCTCTCGTGCTCCCCCTGACTAGGGACTGAACCCGCAACCCAGGCAGTGCCCTGACCGGGAATTGAACCAGTGGCCTTTCACTTTGCAGGACGATGCACAGCCCACTGAGCCATACCAGTCAGGGCTACCACATTGATTTATTTGCAAAAATAATCCTTTGAACCCAAGAAAGATTTATTTACCAAATGTCAGTAAAAAGCAAAAATTAGTATTAAAATTTATCCAGCATGGCCAACAGGGAACTTCTCCAGTTGGTTCAACACAATTCTGAGATGTCTTTTTAATCTTTAAAATCAAAAATAGCCCTTCACATTTCTGTGTCTCTAAGTGGCAAACAAGCTTTTCAAAGCTAATGAAATACATTTAGTCATCTTTCACTTGAAGTAATATTTTTAGTGAGAGAAAAATGTTATTCAAATCATGAATGAATACAATCACATTATTTAGTTTATTTCAGGTTTATATGCTTTTTAAAAAACATTTCCATTTTGGAGAACTTTACACTGCATGTAATCTGTGTACACACTGTATGTAATACACTGTTCAGAAGTACATAGGCTGAATTGATAAACACACAGAAAGTGGGGCGCTTGACCAAGTGTTCTTCTGTCCAGGCATTTGGAAATAGCTGCCCAGAGGGTCCTTAGGAGGCTGTTTTTCCTGATGTAGGTCACAGGATGGAAGTCACTGTGCTCTGCTGATGGGTTGTTTCTTTTTTTAAGAGTTTTTTTTTCATGGAGTTGGGCATTTGATAAACCATTAAATTTCATATATTTTTATGGAAGAGAAGTCAGATTTATTTGGGGTATATTTCTTACATTGGTTAGAAATTTTGCTAACTCTAATGTCAGTTTCTCTTAAGACATAGTGAAATATCTGCTTTGTAATTAAGAAAGGTGTCCTGGCTGGTGTGGCTGAGTGGATTGAGCGTAGGCTTGCTAACCAAAAGGTCACTGGATCGATTCCCAGTCAGGGCACTTGTCTGAGTTGCGAGCCAGGTCCCCAGTTGGGGGCATGTGAAAGTCAACCATTTGATGTTTCTCTCCTCTCTCCCTCTCTTCCCCTCTCTCTAAAAATAAAATAAAGAAAATCTTTTTTAAAAAAAGGTAAAAGTAGTCAAATTTAATTTTTGCCTTGGTTTAAAATCTGGAAGCTGTTCTAATTAATTTTCTAATTATCTGTACCTCTCCTCAGCAAAACAGGGATTTGGACATGTTCATCAATGCCTCCAAAAACTTCAACCTCAATATCACCTGGGCCGCCAGCTTCTCAGGTAAACATCCACCTAGAGAAGACCTTCTGAATGGAGGTAACAGATTAGGAAACATAATGTAGGAGTTGAGAAAGGGGGCTCTGGAGACAGACAGATGGGTTTGAAAACCCCCTTTGCCACTTATTAGCTGGGAGGCCTTGAGCAAATTTCTAAACTCCTCTAGATTTTAGGTTTATTCATTGTACAGAGAATGTTGTGTATATTAAATTAGGCCCTACTTGTCCGTGCCTACCAGGGTGTCAGACTCAGTACCCGCTCACCAGCTCTGCCCCACCCCCGGCACCACTAGCATAGCCGCAGCTCTGTTCTGGCTCGGCCGTCATCATCCCAGCCTCTGCTTCAGAAGTGAAAAAGGCAAGGGACTCGTAGATGCAAGAAATGGAAACAATTAAAGTAGGAGGAGAGTTTAGTAGGCACAGAGAAATGTACTTTGGGAATGACATGAAACTCTGGAGCACAGCTTTTGCTATTTGTTTATCTTACTGCGAATCACCGAAAATGTGCCAGGGCAGAAAATCTGCTACAAAAGTAAAGGGCGGGCCTTACATAGTGACGAAGAACACAGCTTGACTGACCTCGGTTTGAACTTTGCCTCTTACTTACTGTACTGCACTTCGCTATCAGGCAAAATACTTAAGCTTTCTGACCCAGTTTCCTCGTGTAAAAAACACCTAACCGTGCAGAATGTCATGGGAATTGAGCGATGTAATAAAGTACTCAGTACGGTGCTTGCAGAGTGGCAGATTCTCCCTAAGTGTTCCGTTATTATTATCCAGTACTGGATTTTGATCAAAACACAACCTGTTACGCTGAAACAAAATAAAATCAGTACCTTTGCCTGTCATTTTATGTTTATCATGTCTTAAAAGGTTGTATAGAATTCAGAAAAGGTCCAGAAACTTGCAGTCAGGAGAGACTTTTAAGAAAAGGTCTGAATTTGTCTCGAGAAAGGCAGCCTTTCTGAGCATGTGATTTGCAGTGACTGTGTCCGTGAGGACCTGACCACCTGGGCTCCAGTCACGGATTTAACTCATACTTGGACAAAATCTATTTCATGAATCTTCGTAGACGCTAGAATTCCCAGCAGAGGGAGGCTATGGGACGCTGAAAGACTTTTGGGGAATAAGAGGCATTTATACCAGATTGGAGGGACTTAAACGCAGTGGTAGCTGGCAGCAGACAGGACCGAGTGACCCTTAGAGTTCTGTCCTCCCTGCTTCTGCGGAGACTTGAGGTCACTGCTAGGTAGGAAGCGAGGGGAGAACCAGTGTCCCTGGTTGCGGACGTATGGAACACTGCCAGACAAGTGTATAAGAGAAAATGCAGTGCAGTCAAATGTGGCGGGCAGAGTAGATGCCATTGCTTGCTATAGGGTTCTGGTGGTATCTGTTTTTTCACGGCATGCGCAGCCCTCTTCAGTGGAGGGGAGTTGCAGGGGTTCCTGGTAAAACATTCTAGTTAAGGGCACGCACGGGCTTGTGTATCAACCTTTCCAGCTTCAAATCCCAGCTCCACTTCTCGCCAGCTGTGTGACCTGAACCAACTTGCTTAGTTTCTCTGAGCCTCACTTTCCTAACCTGCAAGCGAGGATAGTAGTGTTACTGTTAGGATTAAATGCTGTTGAGCTCTTAAAAGCTGTTTCTGGGACATAGTGTTTAATAAATGTGAATATCCTTATTATTAATGAGGGTAGATTCTGCCCCCCAAAAAAGGCTCTTCTGTTTTATTTTTTTCTTCCTAACAGCTGGAACCCAAGCTGGAGAAGAGATGCCTGTTGTTTCGAAAACCAACATCAAGGAGTACAAAGATAGCTTCTCTAATGAGAAGTTTGATTTTCGTAACCACCCAAATATCACTTTCTTTGTTTACGTTAGTAATTTCACCTGGCCCATCAAAATTCAGGTAAGATGTGCTTTTTGGTCTCACCTGCAGACATGGTGAACTCTCTTTAGTGGAGACTAAATTCACTAATTTGGAACTTCCGGTGAATGAGATGTACAGTATTGCTTTGCCTCAGTCATATCTATGGCAAAGGAGTGCTGAGCACGTGAATGATACTCTAGGAGATTGTAGTGGGGATGGCGTAAACCACTTGTGAAGGAGCGTCACCAGCGATTTTGAAAGCAAGTTGGTATGTAACAAATTTGATAAGTATAACTATAACTTCTTCATTGAGTAGTTGCCTTGTAGAAATTTGTAGAGCTACATAAAAAGCTTCAATTCTGGTATGACTAAGGTGGGTATAAGGGAAGCAAACACAAGTATGACCAGTGAAAGCCAGAGTGTGGGAAGTGCCACATGAAAAGGTCCCAAAAATGCTACCAGAGTTTAGAGGAGGATGATGGGATGGTGTGTAATGGGAGGCAGTGTAAGGTTGCATTAAAGGGCCTAGGCCTTGTAGTCAAACAGACGTGGGTTTGCATCCTGGCTCACTCCTGTACAATTCAGGTTCCCCCTTCACATCTTGGGTTTTTTATACGTGTGACCTGAAAGGGGAAGTCGAAGGATTCACGTCACCTGCTGCAGCCGCTGCTGCTGTTCATTTGCTCATTTTCTCGGTTCCCAGGGGACCAGTGGACTCCCTCTTATCCAAGACCCATGGTCCATTTTGTGCCTTCTGTAATCATTGGGTACTGTGTCCTCACGGCCTTGCCTCAATACTTTCACTTTCACCCCCTTCATTTTGGGTAAATGTGGGATTTGGGGATGGGTGGACTTTCAGGAACTGGTTTGCCTTTAGCCATGGAAGGCTGGCCACTGGACGAGGGCTGCGGCTGTCTGCCACCTTTCAGAAGCATGGTCAACTGACGCAATGTCACAGATCAGTTAGGATGCGGGTGCATTCCAGTTCTGGTGGTTTCATGTTCGTGCCTCAGAGCTGTGGCTAAAGAACAATCTTTTCCTTCCTAGAATGTGGAGGACAGGCTCAGTGTTGTATTTTTTCTAACCACCCTCTTTTCCTTTTCCTTCTAAATGGTCTACAAGTTCATCCTCTAATCTGATGGTCCCTTTGCTCTTGTACACAGTCTGCTTCCCTCCTCAGCCAGCCTTCTTATAAGCATTGACCACATTCTCTATTTCTATTTTCTCGTATTCATTCACACATCAGCCCAAAACAGTCTGTCTCCTCCCCTCAGCACACCCTGACACTGCCCTGTCTCAGTGAACTCCGATGACTGAATTCTCAATTCTCTCTCCTTCATAGAGTGACTTGAATCACTGTCTTTCTTGCCTTCCTGGTCCTTTCTTTCTATGATTCTCTGGCCAGTCTTTTTAGGGAATCTTCTTCCTTAAACATTGGGTTGTCTGGGTTGCAGGTTGGTTCTCTTCTGTTCTCATCCCAGTTTCTCTGGATAACTCCATCCCATTTGTGGGTACTACTTCTGTACTGGTGACTCTCAGTGCTCTGGCTCCAGCTCAGCTTATACTTGAGCTCCAGACCAGTAAGTTCTCTTGGTTGCTGTCTAGACATCTCTGCCTGGACATTCACGAGCTCTCCACACTGAGCACATGGCCGTTCTTGTGACCTTAGCCCCACCCCCGTACTCCCTTTCCCAGTGAATGGCACCACCGAGATTCACCACGTTGTGCAACCCGGACCCAGGAAGTCATTTGCATTCCTGGAATAATCCTGACTTGGGCATGATGTGTCATTTTCTTACTTTGAGCATTGCTGAAATGCAAAACTTATTTTAAGTTTGCTAATATTTCGGTTAGAACATTATATGTTTCATGAGTGAGAATGTCTGATAATTTTTCATTCCTGTCCTTGTTATGGTTTTTATATCAAGCTTAAACCTTTAATAATTATAAATTGATGACAAAAAATAATAATTATAAATTGAGGGATTTTTCTTATTTCTGGAAGAGATTATATAAGATTAGAATTAACCGGAACCTTGACTATCAGCACTGGCTAGATCTCCTATAAAATCAGTTGACTCTGGTGTTTTATATGTGGAGATTTTTTGAACTGCTGATTCAACTTCTTTAATAGTTACAGGATATTTTGGATTTTGTCTTTCTGTTTGAATCACTTAGGATAATTGTTTATTTCATGTATTTTTCAAATGTATTGACACAAAGTTTTTCACACGGTCCTTTAGCTAATCTTGGCAGCATCTCTGCCTAAGTGTACTGAATCATACACTTAAAAATGGTTAAAATGGTAAATTTTGTGTCTTAAATATATTATACCCCAACCAAAAATAGTTTTCAAAGTCTCAAGATTTTTTGCAAATATAGACAAGTTTATTCTAAAATTTATGTGAAAAGGTAAAGATTCTAGAATAGATATAACAGTTTTTAAAAAGGAATAAAGTGGGAGGAATCACTGTATGCAGTGTTAAAGCTTCTTATTTAGCTAGAGTGTCCAAGGCATTGTGGGTTTGGGTGGGGGACAGACAGAGATCACGCAACAGAACAGACAGGGAATAGAATAAAGAAGGCTGAACTAGATCCACATAAATCTGTCCGGCTGATTTTTGACATCGGCACAAAGGCAATGCAGTGGAGACAGCCTTTTCAACAAATAGTACTAGAACAATTAGACAACCATAGGCAAAAAAAAAAAAAAAAAAACCTTTAACCTAAACTTCACATCTTATATAAAAATTAATTCATTGTGGATCGCAGATTTAAGTGTAAGACAAAGCTATAAAACTTCTAGGAAAAAATAGGAGAAGATCTTCACGTCTTAAGGTTAGGCAAAGGTTTTTAGACTTGACAACAAAAACATGACCCATAAAAGGAAAAATTGATTAATTGGACTACATCAAAACAAAAAGGTTTTCTTCTGTGAAAGACCCTGTTAAAGGGATGACTAAAAAGGCTACATACTAGGAGAAAATATTTGTAAACCATAGTTTCAAAAAAGCTCTTGCATCTGGAATATAAGAAAAATTCTCAGAGTGCAATGTTGAAAAACAAGTAATTCATTTAGAAAATGGACAAAAGGCATGAGGAAGCATTTCACAAAAGAGGATATACATATGTCAAACAACCACCTGAAAAGATGTTTAGCACCAAAAGTTATTAAGAAAGTGAAAATTAAAACCACAATGAGATATCACTATACACCTATCAAAATGCTAAAATTGAAAATAGTAATAACACCAAATGCTAGAGAGGTTGCAGAGAAATTGGATCATGTTGTACAATGCTGGTGGGAGAGTGAGATGGTACAGCCACTCTGGAAAACGGTTTGGCATTTCTTACAAAACTTAGCTTGCTCTTACTACAGCCTAGCAATTGCATTCCTGGGCATTTATCCCAGAGAAATGAAAACTGATGTTCAAACAGACACCTGTACAGCAGTGCTTAGCAGCTTCATTCATAATAGCCCCAAACTGGAAACAAGCCAAGTGTTATTCAGCAGGCGAATGGTTAAATAAATTGTGCTAACACATGTCATGGAGTAAATACTCAGCAATGAAAAGAAGCAAACTCTGGATACAACACGCATAAATCCCAAGGATATTTTGCTGAGTGGATGAGAAGTTAGAAATTGGCATTCTACATGATTCTGTTTCTATAACATTTGAAAATTAAAATTTTAGAAGAAAAGTTGATATAGTCTACTGAGGCTTCAACTTTCTCTGACTTCTTCTGACCTCTAGACCCCCTTTAGAAAGGGGTTGTCTGATTAGGTCAGGCCCTGCCACGCTCTGATGGAGGAGATTACACAGTGTACATGCCAGCGTAGTGGGAATCTGGGGGCCAACCAGGGATTTGGGTTACTTGTCTGACCCCAAAGAGGTTGAACTCGAAGCTCCAGTCAGTACAGTTTCAATTTGTAACATCTCCTAGCACTATCAAGTAGAGATCATATGTATTTGTAAAATACTTGATTTGCACTCTAGTAAATATTATTTATTGACTTATTTTAAGTTGGGATTGTTTTCATAATGGGATACCTTGTGATATTCTGAATCCATTTGAACTTCTGACTTTGTTGCTTATAGCTGAAACATAATTAATATTTTTAAGATTCCTAGTGAAAATCTTGACTTGAGGCTGCTGACGTTTTTCCCGTTTGGAAAGAGGGCTCGTGCACATAAACAGGCTTTTGTGCTGGAGATAGCCGTGCGGTTGCCAGTGTGGAGCTGGTTTTTTTCCTCCCGATGCCCTGTCGCTCCACCCTCTGAAAGTCCCTGAAATGGTTTTAGAGCATTTCCTTCTAGAGGGATCTCTTCCCCACACTTACTTTTAAAAAGTACCAATTTTAAGTTTTAAGAATTTCTGCCTGATTTTTTGGTGCTCTTTACCTGGGCTGGATCGCTCACATGAATAAGATCCCCTTATGAAAGCAGCATTCAGGAGCACTTCTGAAAATAAACGATGGCGTGCTCACCGGTTAGTTTGCCAAGCTTTCCTTGAAAAAGCAGGTAAGTTCTATTGAAAATGTGTCTTTTTGTTCTTTGGTTTGTGCAGACAGTGTGACGAGACCTGCGGCATCGGGTGTTCTCAGAGTCTTCACATGCCGCCGGTTCTCTGCACCTGGGACTGTGTCTGGGTGTGCGCTGGCTGGAGGCCTGGGCTGCATCTTCCTAGGCAGATGCAGTATTGTTCTCTACAACGGGAGCTATATGTTTCTTTCTTGTTCTGTTTTCCTCAGAGCCTTTGCTTTTCTCGATGTAGGTTGCTCTTCAACACACGCATGCACACATAGAGACTGTACAAATTCAGTAAAAATGTAAAGAATAGGGAATGTCTAAATGGCCGTGTGTAGGCCATTCAGTTGAATTTCAGTATGGCTTTCATTGCAGGCAAAATAACTTTTCTGTCTTTCTCATTTTTTTAAGCAAAATAACTGAGGAAATCTAATTCTCTACTTGGAAATTCGTGTAAACATTGGTGCTTTAAAAATGGTAATGCTAAATTCAAGTTCCTTCTCTCTGAACTGATTCCAGGATTCTTTTCCATAATTAGGAACAGATCAAAACCTATAACTGCTAACGGAGGGAGTTTGAAACCAACTATAAAAGTCTTTGTAGATGCAGTTTTTAAAAAAACACCCCCAAACGGAAAGAGCCTGTGTGCAGTAGGGTGGTGGGTTTGTCGGATCTAGTGGTGCCTGTTTTCTGGCCAGTTGCTACTGTGGGTGAGCACCCCTCCCTCAACTCAGCTTTCTGAAGGCGATCCTAGGTGTTCTCCCCAGTGAGCAGGCACTCAGCTGGTTTAGCCAGGACCTATAACTGCTAACGGAGGGAGTTAGGGAGAGAGGTATTCAAGATAGAGAATGGACAGGCAGACATCGTGTGAGGGGGAAGGTGGGTAGTGAAGCTGGGATTCTGGCTTGTTACTGGCTCTGCAACAGAGGTTGTTACTGTAGTGCGGGACTAATATTAAAGTCCTGTCCACGCAGGGTGTTTCATCTGCTACTCTATGTGAGAGGCTAGTGTTCACAAGTGAAGGCAACACAGAATTTGCATTGAGAACCAGGCATTCATTTCGATTTTAGGGTTATGTTTATGAGTGCTAACAGGGTTGCTATACTGAGCAAAGGATGTATGAAACTTTTGTTGACTCGGATATACTTTTTTTAGTAAAAGTTTTATTGAGATATTATTCACATATCATACAATTGACCCATTTAAAGGGCACGATTTAGTGGTTTTTAATATATTCACAGAGTTGCACAACCCTGACCACATCAATTTTAGAATATTTTCATCACATACCAAAAAAAAAAAATCCCATCCCCATTAGCAGTCATTTCCCCTTCCTCCCTTTCCCCTGCCCCTGGAAACCACCAGTCTACTTTTGTGTCTATGGATTTGCCTATTCTGGACATGTCATACAAATTGAATCACACAGTAGGTGGTGCTGTGGGCCTGGCTTCTTCACTTCGCACAGTGTTTTCTAGGTTCATCCATATGTAGTATGTTTCAGGACTTCATTCCTTCCTAAGATTCAGTAACGTTCCATCGCATGGATACACCACACCTTGTTTATCCATTCATCTGTTGATGGACGCTTGGGTTGTTTCCACTCTTTGACTATTGTGAATAGTGCCAGATATACTTTTATTGTTTATAGTTATTGTATGATGATGACAATGATTCACACAAACCTCCTGGTGTTCGATATCTGTACCTTGAGGGTTTAGGAATGATAAAGCCATGAAATGCATTGAAACTAAACTACACAAAGTGTAAGTCTTGTATCAAGTGGCATCATGGTTCTTGTACTAACTTGAGGTTTTCATCATGGTCATTGTTTATTATTCCTTCTTTTTGAAAGTCTCCTCTCTTCTGCTTTTCACTTGTGGCTTTGACTGTTTCTTCTGAGCTCCTCAATGACATTGTTCCCTCGGGTTTCCTCTGGACCATTGCTCCCTAGCAGTCTCATCCACACCACCTGTGAACGCCTCTATGGCTAGAATGGGTGAATCTCCGTCTCAAGCAGACCTCTCTCCTGTGATCTCCGTAGCCAGGGCCCACTAGGCTTCCTTGGACATCCATTCACTCAGTAGACTTTCTGGCCCAGAGCAGCAGCCATGATTGGATATCAGGAGCTGTGTCAGGCGCTGTGGGGGTGGGGTGCCACTGTACTGCTGGAAGAAGGGAGCGAGTGTCCTGTGTGGCCTGAGTCTGAGTGAGGAGGGCGACATCGGAGCTGAGTCCTGAGGAACATGAGGTCGCGGGGAGAGGGTGTTTGGGTGGGGAAATGGCATGCCACATCACTGTAAAGAACTGCCAGGACTTAAGCAGAACTAATGTGACAGTCCTGTGAGCAAGACGCTGGAGAGCTAGGCAGAGGCCATCATGAAGAAACTGGAGGTTTTGGCTACGGGGCTTAAAAGCCTGAAAACCACTGGGAGTCATTAAAAATGCTTTGAGTCAAAAAGTGGCCAAAGATCAGTATGTTTGAAAGGCCCTCTGGCAGGAGGTGGGAGAATGGATTGGAAGGAGCCAGGCCTGAGTTGGTCGTACAGGTGGTGTTCTTCTTCAGCAACCCAGGGGGAGGTTTCTCCGATGGCCCTTAGGCATACCCTGTGGCAGCTGCCTTTCTTTGTCGGTGCCTCCACAGCCATAGACTGGTCTAGTTCTCACTGTACAAAAATGTCCTTAAGGGGAGGGATGACGGTTTGTATTTATCTCCCTCAGAGTCATAGCAGAGTGACAATCAGTTGTAGACACGCCCTAAATGCCTGCTAGTTGGGGGATACATAGTTGTAGGTTACAGAGCTCTAGGTTTGGTATTAGAACTTTCTTTTTTGCAACTTTTGTAACTTCTTTAAAGATGCTGACAGCTTTTTCCGATGTTGTCAGAGTGATTGCTGCCCTGGGCAAAGGAGCCAGCTGGAGTTGGCGACCAAGAATTTGTCATCCCAGCCTACACAGTGTGGTGTTAGATGACTGAATTAGATGACTGAATTGTTTTAGGTTGGAATTCTGTCAAAAGAATTGAGAGGTAGAAGAAAAGGGAAGGAAGGGACAAAGACACACACATCCTAATTTTACAGAGAGGATAGTTAGGAGAGATCATCTATATCAAAACACTGAAGAACGAAATGATAGGATGTCTGGGATTAGCTTCGAAATGACCTGTCACAGGGAAGGTGGGTAGAGTACGGACGGAACATGATTGGCCATGAGCTGGTAATTATTAAACTTGGGTTATGAACACATTGGGTTCATTAGACTATACTCTCTAGTTTTTACAAAGTTAAAAAATTGTCATAATAAAAAAATAAGGAAAGATAATGCAAGTAATAGAACAAGAAATAAAAGTCCAAGTATGTTATTTACCCTCCTGAAATGAGCTACATACAGGAGGTACCTCAGCTAGGACTGCAGCCTAGGCCAGCTGGGGTCGATCTCAGAACTGACCTTCTGGTTCACTTTAGAGGAAGCACACAGCGTTGTCCTAGGAGGGTTTCGCCAGTTCATTGGCCACTGTTGGGCAGTCTCTAGAACGATCAAGGGCCAAGGGCAGAACTCCTTCTCCTTTAGCTCAGTATACCCCACCCTGGTGCAAATGGCAAAGGGAGCTTCCCCAAGAGCTACTGACTTCACCCCCAAGCAGGGGTGCCTCCGAGGCCTGAGGGCATCTCCCCATGGGCTGTGGGGCCCGGGAAGCTACCGTCCAGGGCGCTGTGGCTGCATTTGCTCCTGCTCCCGCAGTTGTGGGCAACAGGCACATGCTCTCCCTGTATCCAAGGGTGTCCTCTCCATTTCCTGTCTGTGTTTGCGTCATTCTGTCACCATCGCCCCCAGGGTAGCAACACAGACACTGCGAGGGGCACTAGAAACAGTGATGCGCTCTCCTGGACGAGGGGGAGGGGATGATGGCCTTGGTCACCTTCTATTATAGCAGGAAGTCAGTAAGTGGTGCCTAATAGGGCTCATATGACAAAAAATTTTAAAACTTATTAGTGATAAAAAGGTAACCCTCAGAAGAACTGAAAAGAATCCTAACTAAAGGTGGGGTGGGGGCTTCTGGAGGGAAGTCTTAAGAAGAGAAGACGGCAGGAGCTATTGCTTTGCATGATTAGCCTTTTGGTACTTGGTATTTCAACCAAGTGTATGTAGTTCTTAATGTTTTTTAAATTATTAGCATGGTAAAATGGAATGGAAATTCTGGAGAGCGGTGGAAAGGAATGGTTGGAAGGGCATTTGGGGAAGAAAGCACAGAGCAGTGTTGAGGTGGGAGGTTGGGAGTGGACACCTGGTGAGTGCTAGCTTGCATGCCGGGAATGAGCGGCTCGGTGATATTCCCCGGCCTTGAGGCCCTGACCAGAGCTTGGGTATACAGTTTCTGTGCCAGCACAAACCAGCAGTAGGTGGGTGGCGGTGAGGCCAGGTGCCGGACACTGGGATCCAATCCAGGACCTGTGGTCTCAACACAGAATTTCATATAGAACTTTGGGTTTTGTTTGTTTGTTTGTTTTTTAAAGGAAGTTATTTTGTGTCGCAGCAAAACTCAAGAAGATGGCAGCACTAGACCCAGACTAGAATGTGCTGCTCCATCAGTGGTCACAGAACCTTCCCTCCTCGGCACGACTGAGGCCTGAGTTCTTATGGGAGGGATCAGCCCTCTCTTGGCTTCCAGCCTTGCAGTGTCCAGAACTCTATGGCAAGATTGGCCTGGTGAAGCCAGGAGGCCAGACGGCAGCCATGTCCATTTCAGCCCTTTCTAGTCTTGACGGGCCCCCAGCCCTGATGCAGCTGCTGGCCTCAGGGGGCTATGGGCGCAGCCCACAGATATTCTGCCCTGCACACACAGACCATGGGTTTTTTCAGAGCCGGGCGGGTGCTGCCTCCAAGTCAGGAAGGAATGCTTCACCTCCTCCCTCTCGTACGTGACAGGCTTGGACACAGAATAATCACTGAGGCTCCAGAGCCCCCAGGCCTACCATGAAGTCGCCCCATATCCTCAGCACTTTGAAAACTCTAACATCCTCTCTGTTCCCGTCTCACTTTCCAGTCTCAAGGTTGGACCTTGCCTGTCTTTTTGTTTCAAAGCACTATCCTCTGATCCAAGTTAATTTCTTTTGGGGCCAAACCTTTCAAGTAGAAAGGGTCAATTTTTCAGTGCAGTTCATGGAACTCTCATGAAATTGTTCAGGGAAAGGAGTGAGGAAGGAGATTTTAAAAATAATTCCTGGTTTCAGAGTTTCCTAATGTATGGCCTCTGGACACCAGAATCAGCTGGGGGGCTTAAAGCTCCAGGAGCAGGAATAGGGCCCAGGGCTCAGACTTTGTTGCAAGCTCTCGGGAGTTTGAGAACCCTCATCTGGCTCTTGGAATACAAAGATGCATCCATTCGTGTGCGGGAGTGGGAAATTGCCTTTTTGTTCTTTCTTCTACAACAATTAAAAAGTCATATATTTATATCTTTGTAGGCAGAATTACGGGAATCTTCTTTTCCAGATTCTCTCTATGTACACAGGTAGAATATGTTCTTCCATGCCCTGAAATGGAAGTGGATCAAGTGTTAAGAGAATGTAGAAAAGAAACCCATTTCCCAGGGGTGATGGGTGTCTGAATGAGGAAGGGAGGACACACTGGGGACAGAAGGGTCAAGTACAGTAGTACGGCCCCCTGAAAACACTTGTTTGGCTCACGCACACAATTAGTGCTTAGGCAGGGCAGGTCCTCCGTATTGTACCCCAAGTCCTGGGGCTAACTGGGCTTCTGAGTTTTGTTTTTTAGAGTTTATTTAACACATACTGAGCCACGCCTCTCCCCGCCCCCTCCCAGGCAAACACACCTTAATCACACATACTGCTGAAAATCAAGTCAGCAGCCAGTTGTGGAAATGTATAGGGACATAAATTCTAGAGTGCCTTCTAAAAGCAAGCACTACTCTGGAGTGTGGAGAGTAATGCCTGCTTTTTGGAAAGAAGGGCATTGGGGGTTTAATTTATAAATTATAATGAGATTTTCTTCTTGGTATTAAATAGATTTTATTATAGAAATCTTCATTACCTTTAGTATCAGAAAAGTCCACAAACACATTTTGACATTTCCATAATAATCATGAAAGAAAAGTCTGATTGGGATATTATCTTGAAAAATGAAACGCAAAAGTATAAAAGATGTCTTTTAACTTCACAGTTAACAAAATTTAAGTTATGGTTGCAACCGTGAGCCAGTTTTTAGGGGAAATAAATCTCGATTATGTCTTACTGAGTTATGGGGGAAGTGAGGTCATTATTTTTCCAGGATCATGTTCATTTGTTCAGCAGATACTTACTAAGCATCTCTTACATGCCCGTCAGCGCTTTAGGCACTAAGATACAGTAATCAGCAACAAAGTTCTGCCCCTGTGGATCTTCTTTTCTAGTGAAAGAAAAAGACTGTAAGTAAATGTCCATGGAAAGGCTGAAGGAGAACCCAGCGAGATAAGGGGATAGAGTTGTGGCTTCAGCTGTGCAGTGGTGCTTGGAGATTAGTCCTCCTCACAGTTGACTTCACAGAATGATTTAAAAACCGTAGTCAAGGGCCTCATCAGTTTTCCCAAGATCGTCTCTCAATCCTGTTCAGAGTACTTCGAAGGGCTTCTGTCTCTATCCTTCATCCCTTCTTGATAGCTAATTCTGCCAAGTCTTGTTTGGCAGCGGTTTTGTGTGACCAGTTCTCCAACAGTACTTTCACTAACCTCTGATCTTTTCCAAAATTGATTTTGCATTTTCTGGCATCTGTTGAGTAAGGACTGCCCAAGTCATGCTTGTCCCAGTGTAATTTTTATTAGCCCTCCTCTCCACTCTCAGCAATTCTTAGAGGGAAATGACAGTGGGCAGGGTATTAAGCAGGGATAGATGTTTCTAAGTGGTTGACCCATTCATAAACATTTTTACATTCTGACTTTTGATTTCCTAGGAAACTGTAACTGTGGAGACTTAGATGATAAACATGCAACAGGATAGGACTGCTTTTAGAGTAACGTGAGGCTTGCGTACCAGCCACACTGGCAGCCGGTTTATATAGGTTCATTATGATTTTAGATTGGACACCAATGTGGTGTGGCCCTGCTTTACGAAGCACTGGGGAGCTGGCCTGAGGAGTAAGCATATGGATACCTGATAAGTCCTCAGAAGGTGCCGTTGGCATCCCATAATAATTAAAAGCATATTGTGGGTTTCTTTTAAGTGTAAGCACTGAGAACATATTAATGTTCTTAAGAGATTAAACTCTATAAACAGAATTGAGTGGACTAGAATCTGTTTCCTTCTCCTTTATGAAGTATAACCTGGACTCTTCATTCCTCAACACTGAATAACTTTGTTTTTATATAATGGCCCTTCTCCAGTCTTATTAAAATGCTTTTATGTAAGGACTGTAGCCATATTCTCAAGGAGCCTTCTTATTTGGGATGCATACTGTAATAAACAAAGGAAAAGCAAAGAATGTGAGTTTCTTCTTGTCCAGGATAGGGAACCTATGTTATCGTTGTATTTCTGATAATAAATGATAGCCAGAGGGAGGATACAAGCTTCAAATTCTGTGCCCTATAATATTCTATGGTCTGAAGAGGTGCTGTTGGAACTTCATTTATGGGATATGGAAAGGAAGTAAAACCATCAAAAAGGCAAACAAAGGAAACCTCTTCTGCCCCTTGTGAGTCTGGCTGTTAAAAGAGGGCAAAGCGTTGAATGTTACTGAGCTGCCGCCTGGGTGTGGCAGCTCCCGAGCGTGACCACAGGATGGGTGTTGCTTCCTGAGAAAGGTAGGGGGTTGGGTGGGATTAGAAAAAGTCATTGACTTCTCTGATTGTCATACTTATTGTCTGTCCTGGAACACATATCACCTCCTTCAATAATTGTTTCAACTATAGTATCATTCTGTCTCCAAGAGAGCTCTGTTCCCCTAAAAAAACCAGGGAACACACCGTAATAGCTGGCTGGTACTGCATGTGTCGTAGGTAATAATAAGGACACAATTGTCATGCTTAGTAATAAATCCTGAGGTGTACACTTTTTCATGTTCTAATATCCCTGAAATCGAGATGGACCTTACGGTCAGGGATTTTCGAAGCGTGTTGTCACAGTTTAATTGGCAGTGTTTTTTCTTAATAGTAGAAAAAGTAATGCCTCAGTGGTTTTGATGAACTACACTAGGGATTTTTATATTCTTGATATAAAGACTGTTAACTGTATAATGAAATTATTTAAATTCTGGCTGCTCTTATGTTGATTGTCAGATGATATTAAATATGGTAAAATTTGAGATGGCTAAAAAAAAAGACATTATCTTGGAGTGAGTATACACTGAGCACATAAAGGTCAAAGTGATGAAGGGCTGCCCACCTCACCGGAGATCAAGAATTAGTGTGAAGCAATCCAGGAGAGTATTTTGTCTGGAGGAAGGCCCAGGGAGGTAGCAAGCAAGCTTCACTTGCCTATCGTTAGTCTGAGAGGTCTTCAGGATCAGCCCATAAGAACTCACATACAGTGTCATGAGCAGAGGGGCACTGGAAGAGGTTGTTGAAGCCCCAGGATACAGTAAGCCCTCACTCGATGTCATTGATGGGTTCTGTGACTTTAAGCAAAACAACGTATAACAAAACCAATTTCACCACAGGCTGATCGATATAAACAGGAGTTAAGTGCCTGCGGCACCTCATCGACATTACAAGGAAATGACATTGAATGAAATGGTATTGGAGGACCTGCTGTATTACTTTTGGGTTGGCAATTAAATGAGAAGAAAAAAAAACCCAAAGGGATGGGGTACTGTTCCTCCAGTGGAAAAAAAATTACATTAATCTCTCTAAAATAAAAGTGTTTTCACCTTAACTGTTGAACGAGAAGACTGAGCTCGTGGCGCTGTTCTGCAGCCTACCTAACCACACTACCTGTTTTTCTGTCGCAGATCGCCTTCTCCCAGCATAGCAATTTTATGGACCTGGTACAGTTCTTTGTGACTTTCTTCAGGTAATTTCACTCATACAAACTATATCTGTGTTCTTTTGATTCAGGCACTTAATTCCATTAATTATCTGCTCATAAAAGATAAATGAATATCCTGAGTTTGCACACTAGATCAAACTAATTGTGTTTATATTCCTAAAAAGTTACATGTCAGTAACAATAGTGTAAATGCAGCCTCATCTGGTAAAATGAAAACATTTGCCGTGTATGTTCTGGCTTTTTTGAGGCAGCTTTTCATGTAGCCTATACTAAAATGTAGATAATTTGGCTCTTCATATGGGGAGAACTGGGGGTTGAAACAACAATTTATAATGATTACTGGTGAGTGCTACATATATACTTCCTGTTGTTCAAGAAATGTTTTAGGTGATTATCTATGGTTTTAAAGCTAAATGACTTGTTAAGCCCTTGGGATTTTTTTATTATAGTTTTTTTTTTCAGTTTAATTTTATTTTAATGAAAATACTATATACACATATTGGAAAAGACAAGTCCTACAGTGCTAATAAGAGAAAACAGAAGCATCCTTCCCCCACCTTCCCACCCCTCCCTTCTCCCCAGTGTAAATGGTTTTAGCTATTTTTTACTTCTCCAAGCTTACGCTGTTTCTTGATTTTTCAGTTCAGTTATCTTCTGATATCCTACCATAGAAGATGAGGATTGATTATTTTATGTTACCTCATTCAGCAATGCCCCACACCGCAAGAACATGTAAAATCCCCTTCCTCTTATTCACTTAATACAGTTACATCACTATGCTTGGCTAAATCAGTCATCCCTGCTTATGTTATGACCGTAAAATTCCTTTTCACAGCTAAATTGAACTGTGATTATACTTCCCCAGTTTTTGGATGGGAGATCACTCTTTGCTTCTTCTAAATGTAATATTTCCCATATTTTGGGGTTTTTAAAATTGTTTGGTTTTCTGTGTAGCTACCTCTGATTCATCCTGTACTCTAACAGAACTGAAAAATCTCTCCGTGTGGTCACACACAGCGGGTACCCTCTGGGTTTTAGTTTCTCTTAGAGATGTCCACCCTAGAACCTTCAGCCTGCTGCTCCTACATGCACTGCTTCTTGAGGCCTGAAGCACAACTGTCACCTTGAAATCTCCATTGCCCAGATCTTAGGTCTTCATTTCCCTGTTTACTCCCTCCTCCTGGTGGGGCACATTCTCCAGGAGGTTTCTGAGTAAAGGTGCAGGGGAGGTAACTTTTCTGTGATCTTCCTGTCTGAAGAAAATCTTAATTTTACCCTCACAGTTGATTGAAGATTGAATACAGAATTCTAGGTTGGAAGTGATTTTCCATTAGAATTTAGAAGGCATTATGCTATTTCTTCTGTCTTCCAGTATCACTAATAAAAAGGCTAATGCCATTAAAATTTCCACTCCTTGTATAGAATTTTCAGGAAATTTCACTTTTAAAAATTATATTGAGCGCCAAGACAAGAAAAAATGGCCCAAATGACAGAACAGTTCAAAGCTCCAGAAATAATTCAACTAAGCAGCAAACAGATAGCCAACGTATCAGATGCACAGTTCAAAACACTGGTAATTAGGACGCTCACAGAATTGGTTGAATTTGGTTGAAAACTAGATGAAAAAATGAAGGCTATGCTAAGAGAAACAAAGGAAAATGTACAGGGAACCAATAGTGATGGGAAGGAAACTGGGACTCAAATCAATGGTGTGGACCAGAAGGAAGAAAGAAACATCCAACCAGAAAAGAATGGAGAAACAAGAATTCGGAAAAATGAGGAGAGGCTTAGGAACCTCCAGAACAACTTTAAACATTCCAACATCTGAATTATAGGGGTGCCAGAAGGAGAAGAGGAAGAAAAAAAATTGAAAACTTATTTGCAAAAACAATGAAGGAGAACTTCCCTAATCTGGCAAAGGAAATAGACTTCCAGGAAGTCCAGGAAGCTCAGAGAGTCCCAAAGAAGCTGGACCCAAGGAGGAACACACCAAGGCACATCGTAATTACATTAGCCAAGATTAAGCAGAAGGAGAGAATCTTAGAAGCAGCAAGAGAAAAGAACACAGTTACCTACAAAGGAGTTCCCATAAGACTGTCAGCTGATTTCTCCAAAGAGACCTTACAGGCAAGAAGGGGCTGGCAAGAAGTATTCCAAGTCATGAAAGGCAAGGACCTACATCCAAGATTACTGTATCCAGCAAAGCTATCATTTAGAATGAAAGGGAAAATAAAGTGCTTCTCAGATAAGGTCAAGTTAAAGGAGTTCATCATCACCAAGCCCTTATTACATGAAATATTAAAGGGCCTTATCTAAGAAAAAGAAGATAAAAAATAGGAACAGTAAGAATGACAGCAAACTAACAGTTATTAACAACCACACCTAAAACAAAATCAAAAGCAAACTAAGCAAACAACTAGAAAAGGAACAGAACCACAGAAATGGAGATCACATGGAGGGTTACCAATAGGGGAGCAGGAGGGGGAGAGTGGGGGGAAAGGTACAGAGAATAAGTAGCATAAATGATAGGTGGAAAATAGACAGGGGGAGGGTAAGAATAGTGTAGGAAATGTAGAAGCCAAAGAACTTATAAGTATGACCCATGGACATGAACTATAGGGGGGGAATGTGGGAGGGAGGGGGTGGGCAGGATGGAGTGGAGTGAGGGGGGGAATGGGACAACTGTAATAGCATAATCAATAAATATATTAAAAACAAACAAACAAACAACAACAACAAAATTATATTGAGTCCTGGCTGGTGTGGCCCAGTGGACTGAGCACTGGACTGTGAACCAAAGGGTCTCCAATTCAATTCCCGGTCAGGGCACATGCCTGGGTTGTGGGCCAGGTCCCCAGAAAGGGGTGCTTGAGAGGCAACCACACATTGATGTTTCTCTCCCTCTCTTTCTCTCTCCTTCACTTCTCTAAAAATAAATAAATAAAATCTTTTAAAAAATTATATTAATTATAAATCACACATCACTTGAACTAACAAATGAAGAAAATATTAAGAGCTTATAGGATGCAGTTAAAATTGTACGTAGAGAGTATATCTTTAAATCTGATTCTCCAGTTTAGCTGCGTAGTAGAAGTTCTTGGGGAACTTCTGATGCCCAAGCCACATCCCGGACTGTTTACATCAGAATCTCTGGGGATGGATCAAGCATTTGACAGTTCCCCAGCTGATTCCAACATGCAGTTAAGGTTGAGAATCACTGCTTTATAAAATGTTGGAAAAGGAAAAACACCCCTCCTAAAGAGAGGAGAAGGAAGGAGTATAAATAGAGCAAAATTAATGATGTAGGGAAGAAGCACAATAGAGGGGTTTGAAAGAACCACAGTTGGATCTTCGAGAAGAATAAGAATGTTGTAAATCCCTGCCAAGACTGACCAAGAAAAAAGCAAGAAGGTATAAATAATCTGTTAGAAATAAAAAAGAGGGCATTACTTCAAATCCTACAGACTTTTTCCTCCACGAGAATATCTTATGAACCACTTTATGGGGATAAATTTGAAGATGGAAGAGACGGAATGGCACAATTCAAAAACTATATGCAACTTACCAAAACTGACACAGAAGAAATATGAAATCTAAATAGTCCTGTATCTGTTTTTAAAACAATACATAATTTAAAAATTTCCCACAAAGATAACTATAGGCCCAGGTCATTTCATGGTAACTTATACCCTTTTAAGGAAAAAATAAGACCAATATTAACCAAATCTTCTAGAGAACAGAAGAGAGAATACTCCCCAATTCGTTTTACAAATTTAGCACAACCTGACAGGAATATTAAGAGAAACAAATTTACAAGTCAGTTTCATGAGGAGGAAGCAAAAATCTACCAATGATGATGAACATTGGGAGTTCTGGCCACGGTGGAGGCATAGGTAGAAACACTTTGCTTCCTTGCACAGCCAAAACAAGGATACCACCCAGAACTTCCAGAATAGCAAACTACATGGAACTCCAACAACCAAGGAGTTAAAGAAACATTCATCCAGACCAGTAGGAAGGGCAGAGAGGGGCAGCTGTGTGTGCAGAGAGGACCCACCGCAAGGCTGCAGACCACACGGGAGGAGGGGCTGGCTCACCTGGAAACTAAAGACTTAAAACTTCTAGCTATAAAATACTGTGGGGGTTGCAAAGGTGGGAGAAACTCCCATCTCACAGGAGAGTTCTTTGGAAAGTGGGCATAGAGTGGAGTGAGCGAGTGGCATTGTTCCCTCTCTGACTCCACCCTGACAGCGCCACAGCGCAGCAAAGAGGGTTGCACCACACTGGCGAATACCTAAGGTGCCACCCCTTATAACTTAACAGGTGTGCCAAGACAAAGAAATAAAAGGCTCAGATGAAAGAACAGATCAAAACTCCAGAAAAAGAGGTAAGTAATGAGGAGATAGACAACCTATCTGATGTCGAGTTCAAAACACTGGTAATCAGGATGCTCACAGAATTGATTGAGCTCGGTCGCAAAATGAAGTAAGAAATGAAAGCTATACAAAATGAAATAAAGCAAAATACACAGGGAACCAACAGTGAAGGGAAGGAAAATGGGACTCAAGTCAACGATTTGGAGCAGAAGGAAGAAATACACATTTAACCAGAACAGAATGAAGAAACAAGAGTTCAAACAAAACGAGGAGAGGCTTAGGAACCTCTAGGACGACTTTAAACGTTCCAACATCAAAATCATAGGGGTTCCAGAAGGAAAAAAAAGGAAGAGCAAGAAATTGAAACTTTATTTAAACAAATAATGAAGGAGAACTCCCCCAATCTGGCAAAGGAAATAGAAAATTTTTCTAGTGCCAGGAAATCCAGGAAGCTGAGTCCCAAAGAAGTTGGACCCAAGGAGGAACACACCAAGGCACATCGTAATTACATTAGCCAAGATAAAAGAGAAGGAGAGAATCTGAAAATCATCAAGAGAAAAGAAGACAGTTACCTACAAAGGAGTTCCCATAAAGCTATCAGCTGATTTCTCAAAAGAAACCTTACGGGCAAGAAGGGGCTGGAAGGGAATATTCAAGGTCATGAAAGGCAAGGACCTACATCCAAGATTACTCTATCCAGCAAAGCTATCATTTAGAATGAAAGGGTAGATAAAGTACTTCCCAGTAAGGTCAAGTTGAAGGAGTTCATCATCACCAAGCCCTTATTATATGAAATGTTAAAGGGACTTATCTAAGAAAAAGAAGATCAAAACTATGAACAGTAAAATGACAACAAACTCACAATTATCAACAACTGAACCAAACCCTCCCCCCCTCAAACTAAGCAAATACTAGAATAGGAACAAGATTACAGAAATGATCACCACATGGAACGTTAGCAGCGGGGAGGGGGGAGAATGGGGGAAAAGATACAGGGAATGAGAAGTAGAAATGGTAGGTATAAAATAGACAGGGGGAGGTTAAGAATAGTATGGGAAATGGAGAAGCCAAAGAACTTATATGTACGACCCATGGACATGAACTAAGGGGTGGGGAGGGGAGTGCTTTAGGGTGGGGAGGTACAGGGTGGAGGGGGGATAAAGGGGAGGAAAAAAATTGGGACAACTGTAATAGCATAATCAATAAAATATACTTAAAAACTATACCAATAATCAATAAAGACTACTATATCATGACCCAGTTGGGTTTATTCCAGGAATGGTGAGGTTGACTTAGCATCAGAAAGTCAGTGTAATTCATGTTAATGGCATAAAGGGGGGGAATAATATGGTCATCTTAATGGGAGAAAGCATATGATAAGATTTAATATCACTTATTTAAAAATCTTAGGAAACTAAGAATAGAAACTTCTTTAAATCTATCTGATGACATAAAGGGAGGGGGAGAATGTGGGAAAAGGTACAGGGATTAAGAAGTACAAACTGTCCTTGTGTCCTTTATAGCAGCTCCTACAGACCCCTCTCCCCACTATCCCCTCCCCACTCCCCTCTGGCTGTTGTTACATTGTTCTTAATTTCAATGTCTCTGGTTATATTTTGTTTGCTTTTTTCTTTTGTTGATTATGTTCCAGTCAAGGGGGAGGGTAGAGGTGGGGGAGCGAGGTGGGACTGGCTGGGGTAGGGTGGAGGGATGGGGAGAAAATGCAGACAATTGTAACTGAATAAATAAAATAAAATACAATAAAATAAAACTCAAAAACCCTTAAAAAAAAAAAGGAAGTACAAATTGGCAGGTACAGAATAAACAGGGGGATGTTAAGAACAGAATAGAAAATGGAGCAGCCAAAGAACTTACATGCACGACCCATGGACATGAACTAAGGCGGGGGGTGGGGATTGCCAGAGGGAATAGGGGATACCAGATGGAGGGGGCCAAAGGGGAAACAATTTAGACACCTGTAATAGCAAAATCCACAAAATATATTTTCAAAAAAGAATTGGAAAGGAAAAATCATTACAACATGATTATATGCATAGAAATTTAAAAGAATCTAAAGATATGAAGTATTAAAATAAGTGAATTCAACAAAGTTGCTGGGCACGGCAATATTTAAAATCAGTCTGTTCAGAGGCATACATCTTCTGCAGTTCTTATCAGTAAGGGCAGATGCTGGCATGGAAACCATACAGTTGTATTTCCTGTAGAAAGCCATCGGTGCCCTCCTCCTGCCCTCTCTACCCTGAAATGAGGAATCACTTCCTGAGTGATGCTGGGAGCAGATGGCCTCGAGTCAAGAATCATCCACGGCCATGTGGGCTCGTTTCACCTGCCGTAAACTGATGAGAAAGAGCTGTCAAATTAACAAGTTGCCTTTTTCAATATAAAATCTCACTTGTAATATTTTTTTAATTCAGTTACTGATGCATTTTGTTCCCCAGAGTGTCAGAGCCCCACATGCCGCATAGCCTTTAATTAGTTTCTGGATGATGATACCTCCCCCGAGAAGCAACGCAAATCTTTCCAATCTCAGAGAGAGATAAGAATCCTAATAAAAGAACATATTTAGTATATCTAGGGAGGAAATCAATTATATCTCCATATTTGACCAACAAAAATGAAATTTACATATGTTTCTGCCACTTTGATAAATAAAATTGTTCAAAATTACAACATATCTAGATCAAGAAAAAATGACCAAGAAAAAAGTGTGGGAGGGTGGGGAGGCACCAGCCCTCCCAGATGCTGAGCGTTTGGTGGAGCTGCAGTGGTCGGTGTGGGCCTGGCACAAAATCAGACTGACCAGTGGCACATAATACATGAGCAAAGAAACAGATGAAGTCGAAAAGTTTCAAATTTGTTTTAAGTGATGAAAAAGTAAGTGGAAGTAAAAGACAGTAACAAACAAGGAACTAAAAGGTCAGTATAGACTTAATGGGCACTAGTCACATGTAGCTTCTGAGTGCTTGAAAAGTAACGTGCACCTGAGAAACTGAATTTTTCATTTTATTTAAACTTATTTCAATATAATTTTAAAACTGATACTTGATTCATTTATCAGAAAACCTTCTAAGTATATTTAGAAAAACCTGCATATGTGAATCTACTTTTTTTTTTTTTTAAGATTTTTGTTTATTTTTAGAGAGAGAGGAAGGGAGGGAGAAAGAGAGGGAGAGAAAAATTAACGTATGGTTGCTTCTCGCACACCCTCAGCCGGAGACCTGGCCCACAACCCAGGCATGTGCCCTGACTGGGAATCAACCAGCGACCCTCTGGTTCTGAGGCTGGCACTCAGTCCACTGAGCCACACCAGCCCGGGCCTGTGAATCTACTTTTTCAAATGTGAATTTTATGAAATCTAAGTACAGATCAGATATTTCCTGATAAAAATTTATTGTTCAGATTGATATTTTTTTTCAAATTGAGATGTTTTTATAAGTATAAAATAAACACTGGATTTTAATGACTTAGAAAATAAGAATGTAAAATACATCAATAATTTTTATATTGGTCACATGTTCAAATGATGTTTTGGATATCTTGGGTTAAATAAAACTTACTGAAATTAATACTAAAATTAATTTTACCTGTTTCTTCTTTTTAATGTGGCTACGAGGACATACAAAATTACATAGGTAGCTCAAATTAAATTTCTGTTAAACACTGGTAGACTACAGAGGGAAAAAGTTTATAAAAAATACGGTGATACAATGCTAAACTAATCTAAATATTTTAAAGCAAAAATATTAAATGTTTTGACTTTTTAAAATTGAAATCAGCATTAAGACAAGAATATTTGTGGGGGGTTTTTGCATACTCAGTAGAAGGACATGAATTCTTATAAAATAAAGTAAAAGCTCAGATTTTCCCTAATTCTAGTCTTCAGAAATTACCACTGTTAGTATTTTGGTGTTTTATGTTTTCAGAATTTTTCTTTGAATATATACACTGCACACAAATAGTAGTTTTTCTGATTCTTTGGTTTATAAAATGTGTTGCCTCCTTATATATTGTTCTATAACTTTTACTCACTGTTCTGTGGTTAACTTTTCCTGGGTTGGAAATTCACCTCATTTTTTTAAAACAGCTTTCCTCATAGTTTGATTACCATATTTTACGTAACCATTCCTCTTTTGACTGACTCTTAGATTGTCCTCAATTTTTGTTGCCTATGTCTGCATTTTTCTGTGAATATCCCCTCAGGGGTAGTTTTTATAATTGCTATATCGAAGCGCCAAAACACTGCCACACAGCCCCTTAGGACAGTTGGCAGGGATTTACACTCCGGCAGCAGGAATGCAATATCTCTTGCTATTTCTGCTTGTCTTTCTTATCACTACTATTATTTCTCAGCAATCTTAGAAATTGTCATATTTTTAATTTTGCTAATCTGGGAGGTGTCACTGGTATCTTATTTTAATTTGGGTTTCTTTCGTTATGAGTGATATTTACTGATGTCTTAGAGCTCTTTGAGTTATCTGTTCATTTGCTTAGCTCACATTTCTGTTGGTATGTGTGCCTTTTTCTTACTGCAACTGAGGATCTCGTTATATTCTGTGATTATTAACGTGTATCTTCAGCAGTTTGTCCTTTCTGGGATTGTTCACTAAGCAGATTTCTCAGTCTTCCTGTATTTTCTTCAAAAGTATTTTACCTCTTGCTGTTTTTTCATGTTTGGGTCTTCCTTTATCCATCTGGAATCTGTTTAGATATAGCTTTACTTCTTTTCCAAATGGATAGACTTCAGAAATTTGTCAACGAATCAAGGCTCAGGATTAATTACCTCACGTCCAAGGCCACACCACCCACCAGGCTGGGAATTCATCTCTGTTTTATTTCCTTTTTCAGAGTATGCTCAGCTAATAAGCTCATTAGACTTCTTCCCAAAGGATGCAATGCCAGCAATATGAAATGCTGGAAATTTAATGACACTTCTTCCCATTTACCAGGAAGTGTCTCCCTCCCTCCCACAGAAAGAAACTGCCCTCTCCCATGTTACCACGGAAAATTCCAAGATCTCTTCCCACCCCTCCCAACAGTTTTGTATTCTGCTCAGTGCCAGACAGCCAGGACACACCGAGGCCAGCGTCTTCCACAGTTCCTCCAGTGTGGGGCCAAAGAATCGTTCTGTGTTCTTGCAAATTCAGCATTTCATGAATCTTTGCCCCATGACTTCCAGCAAATTATGAGTCCCTCTAAGGTCATGGTCATTTCCTTCCTTTTTTGGCTGAGTGAGCAGCAGGGCCTGGAGGGGTGGTGTGCTTAAGCCACTTTTCTGCATTTGCATAAAGGTACCTATGCACCCACTAACCTGTCATATTCTTACTCCTTCAAAACACAACCTAATTGTCTACTGTAAAGTCTTCTTCTGGCTCGTTTAACCCAGAGGCCACCCCTTCGTAGACTCATGGTTTCATTATGGCACTTGATCACTTTTAATGCAGGTATTTAGCATTCTAGAGCTTAAGGGCAGACCATAAACAGGTGAACCTATGGTTATTTTAAAGATTTTATTTATTTATTTTTAGAGAGAGGGGAAAGAGGGAGAAAGAGAGGGAGAGAAACATCAACACGTGGTTGTCTCTCATGCGCCCCATACTGGGGACCTGACCCGCAACCCAGGCATGTGCCCTGACTAGGAATCAAACCAGTGACCCTTTGGTTCTCAGGCTGGCACTCAGTCCACTGAGCCACACCAGCCAGGGCCTGATCCTACAATTTGACATGCAGAGGTGAGCAGGGCCAATTAGAGGTGTCTCTTACATGTTGAAATTGGATTCTGACAGTCTGAAACACTTATCTCATGAATCTTGACCATGGCTATACCTTAAAACTGCCTGGGAAGCTTAAAAAAAAAAAACAGCAACAGCAGCCTAGATGCTGATTTAATTGTGTGGCATGGGACCTGGTCATTTTGATATTTAAAGGCTCTCTCGTGACTCGTATGTTCAGTTAGCATTGAGAAACCCTGAGTTAGCTGAATCGTGTGAATTCAGGAGCTGGGGAGTTGTACATCCGTCCGTGCAAACTGAAGCATAGGAGGTCAGATGGGGAGGAAGATTGGGTAATCACTGAGGGGCGTGGCCACGACCTGAGCCCCCAGCAGCTACGTGATCCTGTTCTCACGAGAGCTGTCTGTCACCCGGCTCTGGATTTACGTTCTAGATTGTAATTATTTTACATTATATGGGAACCATTTTAATAAATTTTATCGGTTTTTTTTCCTCGCACCATTTTATGGATCTCTCTTCCCTTTTGTTGGATGTTACTGTGTGGAACTGCGTCTAGAGTGATTCAGAAAAGATCTGAGAAAGAATTTCGTACTTGCTGGGGACCCTTTCAGTGTGAGGACTAGAGTGCTGAGTTTCATAACGCTGTCTTCTCTTTCTTCGATTGTCTCCTCTCCTCTAGTTCTGTGTGCTTGAATTCTAGAACTCTGTGTTAGATGAATGAGGGAGATTCTGGGTCTGAACTCTATTTCTTAACTGAACTCTGATTTCCTTTCTCAGTTTCCTTTTGCCCTCTTCAGCAATATTTTCCAGCTTGTTAACCCAAAGTTGGATTCATTTCTTTTGTTGACTCCATCTAATGAGGTGTTTTAATGTGTTTAGTGCATTTTATTTCTAATACATTTTCCTTATAGCCTGCTTTGATTTTGTGAATACAGTTTCCTTTCATATTCATTTGTGAGATTAATACTGCTTTATTTTTAAGTCTTACTTTGTACTGTCAGTAACTGTCTCCTCAGCTGCTGGGGTTTTTTTATTTGTTATTTGGTGCTTCTCTTTCACACTGTTGGTTTTCCCCCAAATGTCTGATTTTTGGTTGTGCTGAAGATTCCACGTTTGCCTGTGTGTGAACGCCGTTTCTGTCTGTCACGGCCTCCAGTGAGCATGGAGTAGGGGCACAGTTCGCTGCTGGATGTGTACTGTTGGTTTGTCTTCGGAATGGGCTCTTCAGCCTCGGCACCAGAGCTCACTGCCTTAGCTGCTGATTTCCATTGCTCAGCACAGGCAAAGACTCAGGAGGAAGCCATCTCATGTGGCCCCTCTGAATGCTACTCCCCAGCACTCTGACACTCCTCCTGAGCCCCCTTCCTTCTCAGACCCATTGGCTCTGGGCTGGGGACCCTTTTTCACCTTTTAGCCCTTTCCCATCTGTCTTCTATCCTCATAGCCCAACTAAATTGTTGTTGTTGAGGGTGACTAGCACATCTCTCTTGCCAAACTAATTTTTTTTAAGGGCAGTGTTGTTTTCATTCAACATTTTCTTACAAAAAAAATAAAATAACTGGAACATGTGTGCAGAACTAGGAAGGACCCAGCCCCTCACCCCCAGCCCTGCAGGGGCCCTCAGGGCGAGGCACATGGTGGCTCCACACAGGAGGCCTGGCCTGGACTTGGCCAGAACTGCCCACCCAGAGCCCCCTCCCCACTGTGAACCGCAGGCTCAGGTCAGGCCTCCAGACTTCGGGCTTCCCCTCTGCCCTGCCATGAGGTCTTCCACAGGCCAGACTGCTCTGGACACTTCCTTCTACTCAGCTGACCAGGGAGGTGGTAAACAGAGGTGGCTTGAGGAAGAGTGGGCCGCCCTGGAAATGGTTGGTCTATCCCTAAGCTGACAAGGCCCCCAAGGAGGCTGGAGTGGCTCCCCAAGTGGGAGCCAAGGCTGAGAGGACCCAGGCCGTGGCAGTAGGCAGGAAGCACCCCAAAGGAGCTCAGACATGCTCTGTGGGACCAGGGCCACTAGCGTGGGAGTGGGCAGGGTCAATGGCTTGCAGGGACCCAGCACTGGGCTACGGGACACCAGCAGAGGGGCCAAGAGGCCATCAGCAGGGTCTGTGTCGAGGTCCAGCCTCCAGTAAGCTTCACACAGAGGCAAATCGTTAGCTTCAGAAAGACTCAAGCTTTTCCACCACCAAAGACCCAGGGAGAGATGAGAGCTGGGGGAGGGAGAACTACACAGAAGCCAAGTTAAGAAAATAGCACTCCACACCTGCCTCTCCCTTCTGTGCCAGCGCCCTGCCAGGCAGGCCTCCCGCTACATTGGGTCCTTCAGCATCCTAAAGGGAGGGGCTGTTCAGCACCAGCTTATGCAGGTCTATGACCCCAGCAGGTCCCTCTGCTGATCTGGCAGGTGTCTGTCCTGTCTGTCACATGGCTGACCTAGCCCCTGCTGCCACCCACATCCTGGCTTCAGCTGCCATCCTCTTGCTGGGAGATACCAGCCTCACCACAGTGGCAGCCAGCATCCAAGGCTCACTGGTCTCTCATGGTTCCTACACTTTGCATGGACCCTGAGGGCAGAGACCTGTCTTATTTCTGGGCCTGGGCCTGGATCAGGTGACAAGAACAGAGACCCCTTGTTCTGTCCTGTGCCACGGCACCTGCTGTGCCATCACAAACCGGCTTCTCAATCAGCGCCCCCCCCATCTCACCAACATGCTTGCTGGGGGATCTGCTGCGAGGGCTCACGAAGGCTGTGGGGAGCACAGGCCAACCCGCCCTTGTCTCCCTAGCGTCCTCCTGCAGTCTGCCCTGCCTCTGGCTCCCACCCTCAGCGCTCAGTCTCAGAAACCATCCCAGTCACCTAGCAGTGTTCTGAGGACAGCAGAGGGCGAGAGGCAGAGTAAATCACGAGTTGAAAGTGGGCATCTCTTGCCAAATTTAAAGGGATCAAACTGACCACCCATCTGTGAGACTTTTCTTGCCCTCTGGGATCCCATACTGCCCTGTGGCTGCTCCTCTTGGCCTCCCTTCCTAAACAACATTTCAGGTCAACCTCTCACTGTCAACCCTGAACTTGGCCCTGGCCATCTTCCCACTCTGCATTCTCTGATTGGCTCTGCCATCCCCATCTTTAGCATAATGTGCCCAGAAGTGAACTTTCTGTCCTTCCTCACCAGTCTTCTCCGCATCACTGATTGCGACATCGTACTGCCAGTTCCAAGTCCCTGCTCTCCCTTCACATCCAAAAGGCACTCCCGCACCATATCCCAGCACTTACAGCTTCATCCTGCGCCACCTCCACCCCCACACTTGTCCTAACCATCACAGTCTTGCCTGACTATTTCAGTTGATTTTGGCCTCTCTACAATCCACAGAAAAGTCCAGAGTAGACCTTTAAAATCATGAGTTAGTTTGAGTTTGTCTACTTATCTCATATCCAGTGGCTTCCCGTTGTATCTAAAATAAACACAGGGGGCCTGGTCGGGTGGCTCAGTGGATTGGGGCATCCTGTACTCCAAAAGCTTGTGTGTCCTGTTCCTGGCCAGGGCACATACCTGGGTTGCAGGGTTGATCCCTGGTTGGGGCACATATGGGAGGCAACTGATTGATGTTTCTCTCTCTCTCTCTTTCTCACCCTTCCTTCCTCTCTAAAATCAATAAACATATCCTCAGGTGAAGATTTAGAAAAAATTTTAATGAAATAAATACCAGGGTCCTCTCCATATTCATTGTACTTTTTTTTCTATCCTCACCCAAGGACATTTTTTTTCACTGCTTTTAGAGAGAGAGGGAGAGAAAGTTTAGAGAAAGGGGAAGGGAGGGAGAAAGCGAGGGAAAAACATTGATGTGAGAGAAACATCAGTTGGTTGCCTCTCATATGTGCCCCAGCCAGGGACTGAACCCACAACCTAGGCATGTGCCCTGACCGGGAATCGAGTCTGCGACCTTTTGGTCTGCGGATACAGCGAACCGACAGAGCTACACCGGCCAGGGCCTCTCCATACTCATTTTATGCTACTCTGTGTTCCCACTACGTTGTCACCTTTTGTTTCTTCAGAAGCACCAAGTTTTTCCCACATCACATGTGCACACGTTTTTTCTTCTTTCTGGAACATACTTCTTCTTACCCTTCTCCTGTGTACTTTTATTCATTACTTGGTTTTTCCCAACAACAGACAATTGTCTGACACCGACTGGGTGTCCTGCAGGTCATTTTGGTGCTGACACTCCCCAGAGCTGATGTCCACCCCCTGAGTGAAGGGCTCGGTATGGCAAGGCCGCCTTCACTTCATGTGTCAACCACAAACTTGGCGGGTTCCAGTGGACTACCCCCTCTTTGATTTGACAGTTTTCTGGAATGACTCACAGCACCCAGGAAAGCACTATACTTAAAATTACAGTTTTATTATAAAGTATACAACTCAGGAACAGCCAAATGCAAGAGATATATATGTACGGGCAAAGTGTGGGGGTGGGAGGAGACTGCGGAACTTCCATGCCTTCTCCGTGCATAGCGGCCTCCCACAGCGTATCAGTGTGTTCGCCACCCCACAAGTTTCCCAGCCGCCTCATTCCACGTTTCATTTTTCAAGGGTTCATTCCATAGGCATGATTGATGAAATCACTGGTCTTTAGTGATTGAACTCAGTCTTCTGCCCCTCCCTTCCCCTGAGAGTCTAACCCCCAAATCACAGGATTGGTTTTTCTGGCAACCAGCCTGCATCCTGAAGCTATTTCAGCCCTTTTCTCTCTTGAATCACCATTAGCAGATGCCCCTGAGTTACATCTCAATAGACCTGTTACAAACAGCGGTTCATTCAGACTCAGAAAGCCTGGTCACTTTTATTACACCCTTCTGAATTGTATAAATTGCTTCTTAGGAAAAACTAGTAAACAGTGTTAAAGTTTTGAAATCAAAGTGAAAGTATAATCCATTCCTTTCTAATGCTGGGTAATATTATTTGTAAAGATAAACCACAATTTGCTGTTTACCTCTTGATGGACATTTGGGCTGTTCCCAGTTTTGGGTTATTACAAGTGAAGCTGCTTATTATACCATATTCATCCTTCAAATCATGCACTGTGTCACTCTGCAAGATTCTGTCCTGGGACCCCCAAACTAAATTGTCTGCCCTTGTTCTCCTTTCCCATAAACTATTACTTTCCATCGTGGTACTTCGTGTCATTTTTACTTGCGGGATATGTGCATCCACAGTGAGACTCTGCGCTCCAACGGAGCAGGACACTGTCTCTCTTGTTCGCCGCCATAGACACACGTGCACACGCCTAGGAACATGTAACACATGGGCTCAAATATATGCGGGAAGTAAACTAGGCTTTCCAGACAAGTGTAGTTGTGAGGAGCCGTAGGTGCCGAGCCCTCTGAGGGAGAGAAGCTGGCAGTGCTGGTTGAAGGCTCACATTTACGCAGAGACTCCAGTGAGCAGGTCTGCTGGTGAGATGACCCTGCTGCCAAGTACCAAGCCGGTGAGGAGCAGTCATTTCTGTTGATCAGTGGAAGACTGACAGACGCCATCAGCATCGATTAGGGGAGCATCTTCAGGGGCCACAGATGGTGTTTTCACCACTTCTCCTTTTGAAGATGGGACCTTGGGGAAAGAATCCAGAACTTTGGTTTTTCTGGGTTTTGTTTAAGAACTAGGAATGGTGAGTTTTTAGCTGTGAGTAGAGTCCTTTTCGTGAGCATGAGGAAGAAGATACTTTTTCCAGAGCAAGTTAACCAGATCCAAGAGGAATCTGAAGTACGAGGGGAGGGGGAAAGGAATCCAGATAATCCTCAGCACCCTGAAGAACAGGTCATATAGAACAGAAAAGAAAATCAAGAGTTGGAGCAAAGCAGGGAAGTGGGGGCACTCGGTGATTCAAATGAGAAAATCAGTGTGAGGGGAGTTGGAAAAAGTACTTCCGGAATCTAAAAGTACTTCCAGTACTTCTGGACTTGACAGGGAAGTCAAGTCTAGATTCTGACAAATTTAGTAAGACTAGTTTGTGTCTTACCAAGTGCTTCTCCAGACTCGATTAGGAGCCTTGTGTGCAAGAGGGAAATGGGACCCACTCGCTTGCTTGCTCAGAATCAGATGAGTAATGTATGCGAAGGGGCTTTGCTTCTGGGAGCGATGCGCTAGTGCAGTTGGGATGGTGACTATTATTAGTAAGGAGAGACAGACTAGCACTCAGAAAATCCATGTGGTTGGGGTTAGAGGTGCCTTAGAGGGCAGCATTTGAGTGAAAATAAAAAGGAAAAACAGGTGATGTCATGCCACCCAGCCAAAAGGAAAGAATGTAATGGGAATTTCCTGATGTAGACATGGTATGTTTCCATAAAACCTAATTATCTCAATTGCTACTGGGACTCTTGCCAGACTGACAGCAGACATTTAACAAATCCATGACTTGTTGACCGTTTCACTTTCTGGAAGATAAAAGTGATACGGGGTCCTGCCACTCTGGGCCTAATTCTGACCAGAACGGTGAAGTGTAAGTCACTGGAACTTGGGAAGAAGTGACAATGTCTCTTCATTCAGGCTGGCTGGGAGGTCAAGACCAAGCCAAGAAATGCATATGTAGTTTAAGGAGGGCTAGACTTCGAAGCACAGGAAAAGGCCATTCTTTTCTTTTTTTTCAATTACAGTTGGCATTCAGTATTATATTAATTTCCGGTGTACAGCATAGTGGTTAGACAGTTACATAATTTACAAAGTGATCCCCTTGATAATGCAAGTACCCACCTGGCACCATAGAGAGGTATTACAGTGTTGTTGATCGTAGTCCCTGCGCTGTACTTGACATCCCTGTGACTGCTTTGTAACTGCCAATTTGTTCGTAATCCCTCCACCTTTTTCACCCAGTCCCCCAGTCTCCCTCCCCTCTGGCAGCCTTCAGTTTGTTCACTGTGTCTATGAGTGTGTTCTGTTTGTTTCTTTTGTTCTTTAGATTGCACAGATAAGTGAAGTCACATGGTATTTGTCTTTCTCTGTCTGACTTATTTCACTTAGTGTAATACCCTCAAGGTCCATCCATGTTGTTGCCAATGGTAAGATTTCGTTCTTTTTTATGGCCAAGTAATATTCCACTGCATATACGTACTACAGTGTTTTTATCCACTCATCTATTGTTGGCGCTTGGGTTGCTTCCATAGCTTGGCTGTTGTAAATAACTCTGCAGTGAACATAGGGTTTGTATATCTTTTCAAATAAGTATTTGGGTTTCTTTGGATCTATACCCAGAAGTAGAATTGTTGGGTCATAAAGCAATTCATTTTAAATTTTTCGATGACCCTCCATACTGTGTTCCACAAGTAGCTGCATCAGTTTGCATTCCCACCAACAGCGTATGAGGGTTCCCTTTTCTCCACACCCTCGCCAACATTTGTTGTTTGTTGACTTATAGATGATAGCTATTCTGACAGGTATGAGGTGATGTCTCGTTGTGGTTAATTTGCATTTCTCTGATGATTAGTGATGTTGAGCATCTTTTCATGTCTCTTGGCCATCTGTATGTCAGGCCCTCTGTCCATTTTTAAATGGATTTTTTTTTTTTGGTGTTGAGTTGTATGAGTTCTTCATAAATTTTGGTTACTGACCCCTTATTGGATGTGTCTTTGGTGAATATCTTCATTCAGTAGCTTGTCTGTCTGTTTTGTTGATGTTTTTCTTTGCTGTGCAAAAACATTTTAGTTTGATGTGGTCCTGTTTGTTTATTTGTTTTTGTTCCCTTGCCCAAGGAGCTTTATCAGAAAAAATACTGCTAAGAGAGATGTCAAAGAATGTGCTGTCTGTTTTAAGATGACCATTCTTTAATGGCCTCAACCTCTGGAAGGAAAGTTGAGTACTCTAAAAAAATAGTATCCTGCCCTGGCTGGTGTGCTTCAGTGGATTGAGTGCCAGCCTGCAAATCAAAAGGTCACTGGTTCGATTCCCAGTCTAGGGCACATGCCTGGGTTGCGGGCCAAGTCCCCAGTAGGGAGCATCTGAGAGGCAACCACACATTGATGTTTCTCTCCCTCTCTTCTCCTTCCCTTCCCCTCTCTAAAAATAAATAAAATCTTTAAAAAAATAGTATTCTAACTTCACAATTATAGTTAAGCTGGTGAGAAATAAGCAGATGTCTATTTCTCTGAGCTTTTAGACAAATTGTGAGTTTTCAAAAGACACATGCCAAAACGTGGAAAAAAGACCTAGAATCAAGGCATAGATTTTTGATAGAGACAGGTATAGAACAAAAAGGCTGAAGGATTCTTGTTTTCTCCTTAGATACAGAGCTGACAGAAAGTAAGGGACCCTTAGCCTGGGTCAGTGTCCTAGTATTGAAAGAAATACTTTTTTTTAAAATCCTCACCTGAGGACATTTTTTCATTGCTTTTGGAGAGAGAGAAACATTGATGCAAGAGAGAAGCATAGACTGGTTGCCTCCTGTACGTGCCCAGACCGGGAATCAAGTGCACCCGGACCGGGGATCAAATCCACAACCTAGGTATGTGCCCTGACCTGGAATCAAACCTACAACCTTTCAGTTACGGGACAACGCTTCAACCAACAGAGCCACACCAGCCAGGGCTTGAAAGAAATACTTTAAGAATGATCTTTGAATAACATCAACAAAACATTAATAATGGTCAAAGTTAAATAATGGACATGGACATATAGGAATTAATTAGATTGTTGTCTCTATTTCTGTGTATGATTGAAATTTTTCATGATACTTTTTAAAAATTACATTATAGAGAACCATTGATAAGAGGGACTGTAATAGATGAACACTGAGTCACAGCCCCACCTGTAGCCACGTTAGTGGTAGGAAAAAAAGAAGGGAGACGTATTGGGAAGTCCCACCTTTGTTGAAATAACTAGCAAATTCTCCATTGTTGTATTACCTTAGAAGAAATCACATGTATCATCTTTGAGGGACAATCCCTGCATGTTGATATGCTTTGTGTCCCTTCTAAAAAATAGAACAGGTGGGAGGAACAGGGTTGTTGATATTTTCAACAGGTCTGCGTTGAAGACAGAAGCCCCACCCCCGCCTCAGGGGAAAGGGGACCCTCTGAGCCTGGTATTGGGAGGGTAGTTCCAAGAGAAGCCTCTGGGTGGCACTAGGGCCCTCCCCTCTGAGGCCAGCCCTGTCCTAAGCAGCAGCAGCAGCAGCAGCAGCAGCAACCTGACCAGCTGAGAAGCTGTTCTCATTCGCTTCATGTCTTGTGGATTTGCTGCCTCCTTGTGTTTATCTGTTAGAATAAAAACTGCAACAAGTGGAATTATGCTTGGAAACCAAGAAAGACTGAGGTCGCTTTTCTCAGACTCCTTTATTGCTCCTTTTTGTCCTCCCCAAATCTTCATTGTTGGTGTAGCATAGGGGCTCCAAACCCAAACGGGGAGCTGCTTAAGTGTTCGTGATATTCCGGAAAAACCGCCCAGAGCACTGGCATATGTGGATGCGCCGTTATTACTCACATTGCAGGGGAGCGCACCGACGGTGGCGGGTTGGTGCGAGAGAGACCGCGCCGCCTCCCGTCTGAGGATCGTCATTAGGGGTCCCAGACAGACGAGGCACATGTCCTACACGTGACTCTAAACTGCATTACCTCAGTGTGTAAAGGTCCAGGCGGAGTCACAGGACAAGAAGCCATTCCCAAAATGAGATAAGGAGGGAGTCACAATCCATTACCAAAACAATACACATTCCGTCTGGCCAGCCCTCATTCATGGGAGGGGGACAGGCCGTGTCCATTGACCCCACAGTTGGGGTGCCCCCTGGACAGTCTTAAGTACTTATATTCAGTCCCTTGGTGACCTCATCCAGATTGATTACTTCCAATACCACACCTCCAAGTCTTTGCTCACACGGCACCTTCTCAAGAAGTAAGGCCCATGTGGCCGTTCTGCTTTAGAATGCCACCGGTACCCTCTTACACTTACCATCTTTTCTTTCTGTAGCATTTACTACCGCCTGACATGCTGTTATGTTGGTTTTTTATATTGTTTCCTGTTTGTCTTTACCTGCTGGAATGTAGACTCCCCACATGGGAGCAGTGGGCTTTTGTTGTGTTCGTTGGTGTGCGCCCTGAGCCTGGACCAGGTCCTGGCCCAGTAAAGTATTGATAACAGGAAAATAGAGACTGTCAGGAAGGAAGAAGGACCAGCAGTGTCAGAACAGCCGAGAGTACCTGCAGATGGTAACTGAAGGCTGTCCACTGAGCGAAGACTCTGGGACCCCTTGCCTTTTGTCGGGGTGCCAGGGGAGGGGTCTGCACACTCTTGCATCTTGGGGAAGTGGTGAGATGTCAGAACCTTGAGGTTTCTATTTGTGAAAGGGCCAAAGTTTAGCCACGCTAGCGTCTTAGAGTGAGTGTCCTTCTCCAGCCAGCCTGGGAAGCCTGCCTGGGTCAGCGCTTGGGTGCACTGAGGCTGCCATTTGCGAAGCTGACCCCATCCTGCAAACGCAGAGCTCAGCAAGAGGGGGCTTGATGGTGCAGGCCGAGAGCATCATGTCTGTGTGTAACACTCGGCAACAACACTCAGCAGCAAGCCCCTTTCACAAGTTAGTGAGTGAAAATGCCAGCTTTAAAATTAGTTCAGCTATTATCTGAGAGGTATATTTGTTCAGCTTATTAATAACCCTTTTAACCAGAAGTCAGTTCACGGCTATTACAGCAGCTTTTCAAACCACTAAGTGCCCAGTTTACAATTGGGGGAACATTGAAATGACTTGGAATTATGTGACCACTGGGAGTTAGTCTCGCCTAGTGCTTTGAAGAAAGTTCCTAGCTTGAAGTTGATCACTTTACTTATGAAAAATGTTTGTGTTTCTTTGTAAAAATATAATTGAATATATGTTATGATACATAAGCTTATTTTTCTACATTTAATTACCCTTCTTACCAAGTTACTTTAAAGTTAACTTTTTTCGTATTTTTAGACTTTACCAGTGAACATTTGCTAATTTAGATTAAATAGCTTGCGTTCTCTGTCATAGCTGTGTTAGCATTATCTTTCTTACGTGGGATAAGCCATCCAGGGCCATTGCGTTAAAGGTCCAATTGGAGGTCAGTGCTCTCAGGTACCTTCTGGGGACAAGACAGTCCAAAAGGTCGGGTCAGGAAGCTCAGCTTATCAAAGTCTTGTCACATTTTGCTTCCTGTGAATGGACATGGTTGTGATTTCTCATCAGAGAGGAGCTCAGGGTAGGTGTTCGGGGATTGCTTCGCTGCCTGGCCTGAGATGTGGATGGCAGTGGTGCTGACTCTGGGGGCTGGGATAATAACTTGGTACTTTCCTTTCTCACAGTTGTTTCCTCTCTTTGCTCCTGGTGGCTGCTGTGGTTTGGAAGATCAAACAAAGCTGTTGGGCCTCCAGACGCAGAGAGGTAAGCCTCAGTGGGTAAAGATATGCGAATCCTAGTAAGAGCTTTGCCGTTCTACACACCTCCCTTAAGCATGCCAGCGTCAGCTATTTAGTGTTCATTGACGGACATGCCCACAGTGAGAATAATGCCGCTGTTTCTACAGATGGTCAGCAGACTTCAGGTGGTGCTATGTAAAGTGTAAGTAATTCTGCCCCCATGGTCTTAACTTTCTGAAAGGAAACTCTAGTGTTGACTTACAGGGCTGGCTTTACCTGTGCTCCCAGAACGCTGGTCCCTAACTTAGGCTGCAGATCTGAGGGCTCAGTAGCACGGCCTTCACAAGAGCCTTTCCTAAGAATGGGAGTAAAATCAGCCATTTAAGCATCTCAAAATTTTCTCATTATTCAAGGAAGGGTAAATATGTATCTAATTAAATTTTGTATTGAGTTTTATTTTTTAATGAGTCTTGATTTATTTCCAAAACTTCATTACAAAAGTGAGGAGTCAAGCAAATATTTAAAATAGACAAGTCAAATAAATACACTTGGTTAAAAGTTAAAGCATAAGAACTTTGAATAGAATAACAATAAAAATTTATTTAAAAAATTAAGTAAAAAAAAAGAACTGTGTTTATTGCAACTTTCACTTGTTAATACTCTGCCTTCCGGTCACCAGGGAGTGCACTGTTGCTAGCGGAAACACACTAAGGTCTAGACGTATGTGCACTCCTTGGTTTTCTGTGTCTGCTCATGCCTTTTTTTCTGTATAAAAATCAGTCTATGATCCTGGCTGGTGTGGCTCAGTGGATTGAGCACCGGCCTGCAAACCAAAGGGTTGCTGGTTCGATTCCCAGTCAGGGCACATGCCTGGGTTGCAGTTAAGGTCCCCAGTGGGGGGGCACATGAGAGGCAACCACACGTTGATATTTCTCTCCCTCTCTTTCTCCCTCCCTTCCCCTCTGCCTAAAAATAAATAAATAAAATCTTTTTTAAAAATCTAAAAAATACCAATCTATAGGCAAGATTTGGAAGGGAGTGGAATAGCTAAAATCAAAACTCAGAAGCACCCAGCACTGTTTATGGAACATCAGCGTGTGTGGCGGGGTTCAGATAGGTCCCAGGACACGGGCCTCTTCCTGAGGCTGTGACACCTTTTCTGACCCACACAAAGGTGATGTTATCGTAGAGGTCATGTTGCATCCTCTTTTTTTTCATTTTAAAAATTCAGGGGGTAACATTCAGAGGATTCTCTAATAGCTCTGTTACTAAGATATTTTAAAGTCCCAATGAATTGTAAATATTCTGAAAAAACGCAAGTTGTCTAAATGGAGTGAGAAAAAAGTGGGAGCCACAATACACTAGTAACCAGGGAAGGAGGAATCGAAAACTTGTCAAAATATTATTCTCTCCACAACGGGCATTATTAGACCCAGGGAGTTTCAATTTGAGATGAGCTCATGATGAGTCTATTCCTTATTGGGTGGTCATGAGAATTATTTTCAAAACATATAAACTGTTCCAGAGCAAAAGATAAGATGAGAAGTTTTAAGAGTCCTAAGTCGTCCCTGGCTGGGCAAGTCAGTCGGTTAGAGTGCCGTCCCGCTCTAATGCCAAAGTTGCAGGTTCGAACTCCAGTCAGGGCACGTACGGGAAGCAGACAATGAATGCGCAAAGAAGTGAGACAGCAGAAATGATGTCTCTCTCTCTCAGGCAAATACACAAACAAATAAAATTTTGAAGAGTCCTAAATTATGCATGAAAACCTTGAAACCAATACCCGAGAAAGTTAGCACCAAAAAATAAAGGCCAGTAAAAAATAAAAGTCAATAAAACCATAAAACCTAAATTTTTAGTAGTGGCCAAGTAATCATTTAATCATTTTGGAATTCATCACCAATTCCCACTCGAAAAATAAAATGTTATAAACTCAAAAAATAACACCTCCTTTACACTTCAAAGATAACCAACACCATTCATGACCAAAAAATACCAAAGGCTGTACTGATAAAGTACAGACATCACTCATAGTAAGAGCCGACATTTGAGCATTCCTAAATTCTAGGCACTGTCCGAAAGGTTTCTGTAGGTTAACTAATTGAACTCTGTGACATAGTTACTGGCACTAGCTGTGTCTCACAGGTAAGGGAATCGAGGCCCAGAGAGGCATAACTCACCCATCATCACAGTTTCCTAGAGGCTGAACTGGGCTTTAAACCCGGGACTTCGGCCTTCACAGGCTAATTGTCATGTCGTCCCCATAGTCACTAATTTTATTCTGGATGTTCTAGACTGCACTGAGAGAAAGAGAAGTAGGTTTTGTTACTACTGAAAAGGGTACAAAATTATTTTCAGGTAAGATTATTGCAGTACAGTATAGTAGAGATTTACCTGCATAAAAATTAATCCTGCAGTGTATAAAGAATTAAAAAATGAATAAGACAGAAGACAACCAACTGGAAAACAATCACAACATACATGAAAGAAAATAAAAAAAATGAACACTTTTGAAGAAAGGTTTTTTTAGAAAGTATGCTTATTATGCAATTGACCAACCAATAAACTAAGTTTTTACACTTGTGATTTCAAATTTCTGTTACTGTGAATCTGACCATTCAGAATATATTTCATCATTTCTAACCAGTTAGTCATGATTTACCCCTCTCAGAACTGTAGAAGAGATGATGTGATGTGATTTATAACAACAAAAACAACAGCAGCTAACACTGCGTAAGTCCTTGCTACGCACCAGGCGGCTTTAAGTGCGTTTACACACGTTATCTCCTGCGCTCTTCACAAAGGAACTCAAATGGGACCAGACGAGGGTCTTACTGTGGCTCCAGCACTTAGAATAGCTCGTGGCCCAGAGTAGGTTGTGCATGTATTTGTTGAGTAAATAGACCAACAACTTTATGAGATGTAAGAATCTTCTTATTGGTATTTTAAAAATACATATCTACCATAAAAATGCCCTTCTAAAACAGCCATGATCTGTCCAGCCCAAGATTTTCAGTCCTACTATAGTTCCGAGCCGATGGTTTGAGGTAAGGCTTCTGAGACAGGACCCAAAGCTTCAACAACATGACCAGACCTCTGACGTCCTTGGTGACACGTGATTGACCACCCACCCTGTGCTGGACACCATGCTAGTGAAAGGATCTCATTGGATCCAACTGACATACTTAGGGCAGTAAAAACTCATTTCGGAGAGGAAGGAACTGAAGCCCAGAAACACTCAACACCTTTTTCAGGGTCATACAACTGGAGAGCAGTGGAGCGGGACTCACAGCCAGGCCTCCCTAAATCCAGAGCCCCTGCTGGTCCCCTTAACTCTGCGATACTTCACATTTGTTTATGTTTTTAGCTTACACCGCCTCTGTGAACGGAGCTCTTTCCAGTCCTATCTCCTGTGTAACAAGGGACAGGTCTTTGTTGCTGCAGAAATACTTGGTTCAAGTTTCAGCAGGAAAAAAAAAAAAAAGTCTGGCTTTAATCTAGTAATAAAAATAGGAAGAGATAGGGCTATATCATTTATTTTATGTATTTACAGCAGGCATTGTATCCATACTAAAGTATTTATCTCTAACAGATAAGGATTTTTTCTTTAATATAGTGACAATACTGTGACCATATCCAACAAGATTTAATAATTCCTAATGTTATCTAGTACCTGTTTCCTATCCAAGTTTCCCCAGCTGTTGTAAAAATATTTTGGCTTTGATTTGTTTGAATCAGGGAAGATGAGATATTTTTAATATATAATATTCTCTAATAAAATCCCCTCAGTACTCACTGCATTAATGCTTGCTGTATTAATTGCCAGCAACTTCTTCGAGAGATGCAGCAGATGGCCAGTCGTCCCTTTGCCTCTGTAAACGTTGCCTTAGAAACCGATGAAGAGCCTCCTGATCTTATTGGGGGGAGTATAAAGGTGAGAATGTGATTACAAAGTCTCTACAACCTAATTCGTCAAAAGTCATGCTTCCGAGTCTGGGAAATCTGAGAGAGCAGGAACTTTATCCTGTGCCCTCTTACGATTTCCTCTCTTTTTTTATAAGCAGCCAACATAGCAAAGTTGCCATGGATTCTTTGCTTTCACTTTCTAGTCTTCGATTAATGTTACTAAGAAATCTCTTGTTAAGGGGATTTTAAAATATAAATGATTTGCCTGATATTCTATGACATAATACTTTAAAACTTAATAACGCTAAATTGAACCATTGTTCTTTGTAAGTATTTGGGGAGATTTTTTTAAAGGGACAGAATCATAATTCACTATGAATTTTATGGAAAATAAATATTTCTGACCCTCTTCAAGTGATTAGAAAAGTGATAAGACTTTCTGTTTTAACAAAGTGATGATATATTGCAGATACTTTGGGAAAACAGCTATTTATCCTGAACAAAACATACTTACTACAGCATTACTGAGCTCACAGGAAGTAGGTAATATATTCAAGGATCGCTCTCCTTTCCCTTATCAAAGAAAGAACAAGCTATGAACCAAAACCAGAACCATGAGTGGTCTAAAGTGATTCCTGAAGACGAGAGAGATGCGCCTTCATGAACAAGTGTCAGCAACAACAACAGATGATGGAATATAGGATATCTACGTGTGACATTTTAAAGAGATAAAAGACGGGCCCTGGCTGGTGTGGCTCAGTGGATTGAGCACCAGCCTGAAAACCGAAGGGTTGCCAGTTCAGTTCCCAGTCAGGGCACAGGCCTGGGTTGTGGGCCAGGTCCCCAGTAGGGGGCACATGAGAGGCAACTACACATTGATGTTTCTCTCCCTCTTTCTCCCTCCCTTCCCCTCTCTAAAAATGAGTAAATAAAATCTTTTTTAAAAAAAGGCGGAAGCATAAAGGTGCGGAAGCCACGCGAGTCAAGCATAGCCAAGCATATCTGAAAAACAACCAAATGGAATCATTAGAAATGGAAAATATAGTAGTAGAAATTTTTTTTAAATAACTCAGTTTACATGTTAAACAGCACAGGAGACACAAGTGAGGAGAGAGCTTTTGAACTGGAAGATGAATGGGAAGAAATTATGTAGAATGTAGGAGACACAAGGAGATGGAATAAATGAAAGTCCCAGAACAAACGAGTGGAGGAGAGGCAGAATTCAAAGAGATAATGAGAACTTTCCAGAATTGATAAAAGTCACCAAATACAGATTTGAGATGCAAAACATATCACAAGTAGGATTAAGGAAAGAAAGCGAAGGGAAGGCAGGAGAGAGAGGAAAGTACAGTTGGACTCATCAGCGGAATTGTAAAATTCCAGAACAAAGAGAACATCTTGAAATCAGCCAGAGCCAAAAACGATTACTCAATGTGGAGAAATTAGAGCCTTGTGCACTGCTAAAGGGAATGGGAGAGTGATGCAGCCACTGCGAAAACAGTATTGGTTTTTTATCAGAAAATATAAGTAGAATAATCATACGAGCCAGCAATTCCACTTCTGGGTTTACACCCAAAAGAGTTGAAGGCAGGGTCTCAAAGATGTATTTGCACAGAATAATGCTCCATGTTCACAGAAGCATTATTCACAGTAGCTGAAAGATAGAAGCAGCCCAGATGTCCTTTGACAGATGAGCAGGTAAACAGAGCGTGATGTGTACATGCAATGGAGTAGTTTTCAGCCTTAAAAAAAAATTCTGACACGTTACAACATCAGTGAACCTTGAGGACAATTGTGCTAAGGGAAGTAATCCAGTCACAAAAAGACAAATGCTGTATGATTCCACTTGTATGAAGTACCTCAAGTAAGTCAGATTGGTAGGGACAGAAAGTAGAACGGTGGTTGTCGGGCTGGAGCGGGAGGAGGGAGTGGGGAGTCGCCGTCTGACGGGTACAGTTTCAGTTTTACAAGGGGAACGCAGTCCTGGGGATGGTGGGTGGTGGTGGTTGCGCAACAGTGTGAATGTCATCGCCACCACTGAACTGCACGCCTGGAAGTAGTGAAGATGGAAAGTTGTACGTTGTGGGTATTTTACTGCATGGAAAAATAACTGGGAGAACAAGAAAAGATCACCTGCAGAGGGGTGACAAAGTGACAGCTGACTTTTCACGAAACACTAGACCAGAAGAAAGTGGAAGAGTATCTTCAAACCACTGAAAGAGAACCGCCAACCCAGAAGAGTGTGCCTGGTAACTGTGTTCCAAGAACAGGGATAAAATAAAGATAAAGATACCTTCTGACTAGAAGAAAAACAGAGTTTGCCCACAACAGACTTATACAAAAGAAATGTCTAAAGGATGTGCTAGAAAGAAGGAAAATTACCCCAGGAGGATGGAATAAGGATTAGTGAGTAAAGAAAAAGTGGACATGTGCATAAGTCTAAGCAAACATGGTCCTGGTAATCTAGTAATAATTTGTGGGATTGAAAAGAAAAGACAGCCCTGGCTGGGGTGGCTCAGTGGACTGAGTGCTGGCCTGCAAACCAAAGGGTTGCTAGTTCGATTCCCAGTCGGGGCACATGCCTGGGTTGCAGGCCAGGTCCCCAGTAGGGGGAGCCCGAGAGACAACCACACATTGATGTTTTTCTCCCTCTCTTTCCCCTTCCTTTCCCCTCTCTAAAAAAAAAATAATATCAAGTTTTAAAAACGTTAAGAAAAGAGTAGATAAACCTAAGGTACTGAACAAGACCATTATCCCGTGTGTTGGCAGCATATGACACAGTCAGTTAATCCTTACAACGCTTCTTTGACTTCCAGGACATCGTACTCTTTCCCTAAGGCTGTTCTTGCTCAGTGTTCTTTGTCCAACACTCTTCATCTCCCCGGCGCCTTTTAACTGTGGTGTGCATCGGGCTCAGTCTTCGGGCCTCTTCTCACGTCTTTTACATCTACTCCTTTGGTGATTGAGTGTCATAGTCTGTTTGGGCTGCTATAACAAAATACCAGAGACTGTTTGGGTGGCTTATAAACAACGGAAACTTATTTCTCACAGTTCTGGAAGCTGGAAGTCCAACATCAAGGTGCTGGAAGATTCACTGTCTTCTGAGAGCCCACTTTCTGATTCATAGATGGTGCCTTCCAGCCGAAACCTTTACATGGTAGAAGGGATGAGGGAGCTCCCTGTGGTCTCTTTTTCTAAGGGCACCAATCCCAGTAATGATGGCTCCGCCCTCCAGACCTAATTTTCTCCCAAAGTCCCCAATTCCAAATACCATCCCCTTGGGGCATTATAATTTAACATGAATGTTGGGAGTACACAGACATCCAGAAAACCACCCCCCTGCAGTGGACTTATCCATGGGTTTAAATACCATGAGCTCTCCACTCACATCTCTGTAGTGAGCCTCCAACTCATACATTGAATTGCGTACTCATTGTCCCCATGGGCTGTCGGGACAGGTGTCTCCAATTTAACGCATCTAAAACTGAGTTGTGTATAGTGTTTCCCATACCTGCCCCTCTGGCGTATCTTGTTGAACTCACATATCATCTCCATCATCCCAGTTGCTCAGGCCCAAATCATGGAATCACTCTTGACTCATTCTTGCAAATCTTTTTATCATCAAAAATATTTCCAAACCATTGTACACCCCTCCACCACTGTTACCTACTACCTTGGTCTAGGCCACTGCCGCCTCTCACCTGGACTACTGTAGTTGCTTATGTCTGGTTTCTCGACTTCCGCCATTTCACCCGTCCAGTCATTGCCCCGTGCCACAGCCAGGGTGGTTCTGGAAGTTATCTTCTCCAATGAAACTGAAGAGGTTGCTGCCATATTTGGAAGTATGGTGGGCAGGATTCTAAAGATGGCCCCCAAGACTCCTGCCTTACGGTTAGTTCATCAAACTGTAGGTGGTGCTGTGAAGGGGTTTTGCAGAAGTGATACAAGTCCCAAAGTAATACGAGAGTTTTCTCCGGCTGGTGTCAGAAGAGGAAGCGTGGTGAGGACTTGATGTATCACCACTGGTTTGAAGCTGGAGAGGCCACGTGAGCGGGAATGCACGTGAACTCTAACAGAAGAGAGTGGCCCCTGCCCAACCGCAGGCCTACAGCTGCAAGGAGCGGGGTTCTGCCAACAGCTGGAACGGGTTCGAAGCAGGCTCTTCCCCAGGGCCTCAGGATGAAGAGTACAGCCCAGCTGATACTGGACTTCCCCCTTGTGAAGATACGAGCTGAGACTCTTGTGAAATACAAGCTAAGACTTTTCCGGACCTGATGGAAAACATGAATAGTCCTACATCCCTAAGCAGAGAACCCTACAGAGGTCTGGGAGGGCATCTGACCTCCACAACTGAGATAATAGATGTGTCGTTTTAAGCAACTTGTAATTTGTAATTTGTTGCACAGCAACAGAAACAAATACAGAGGGCACCTTAAAAATCACATCTGAAGGCTTCACTGTTGAAGCTTGAGAAACACCACTTTACCTAACCCTTTGTTTTCTCCCACCAGACTATTCCTAAACCCATTGCCCTGGAGCCGTGTTTTGGCAACAAAGCTGCTGTCCTCTCAGTGTTTGTGAGGCTCCCTCGAGGTCTTGGTGGAATCCCTCCTCCCGGGCAGTCCGGTGAGTAGACAAGAGGGTCAGCGACTCGGTGTGCTTGTTAGACGTGTGAGGGACCCTTCTGTTTCACTGAGAGCGTGGGTATAAAAGCAATACTGCATAGTGCCTGCTTCAGGCCTGAGGATGCAGTGAGAGGACCCCGTTGTCAGTGGTATTCCCCAAGATTCTTTCCCGGGGTCACCCTTCCCAGGGGAAAGTGCAGGGCTCCCCTCGCTGCCCCAACTTCCTCAGCCTCCCAGTGGGGTGGATGCTTCCCACCACACCTTCCTTTGCCTCCAGTGTCTCTGGCCCCTCTGGCTCTGCTGCCCCTTTGCTGCCTCTGCCCTTCGGTGTAGGCGTTCCCCTCTTCACTCCATCTGTTCTCTGCGACTGCCTTCCCTACTCTCATGGTTTCCAGCTGGCTCCTCCACAATGGTGATTCTCCAATGGGTTTTTCCAGAACTACTGCATTTCATTTGCTTTTTTCACTCTGTTTTTAAAATAAGGCACAAAACAGTGATTATTACAAGTGAAAGGAGGTTTTTCAGAATTTACTCACCGTTCTATCCAACATCCATCAATTTACACTATTCTGTTTCCTTTCCAGTCCTTGCTGACAATTTAGTTGAAATGTTTGCCTCACTCTTATTTTTACTCTTTTGTCATAAAACTTTCATAAACATTTTTACAGCTTACTACATAATATTTTGCCGATCTCTTTTACACCGTTCCATCAAACACATGACTCACAGTTTAGATAAACATCGTTGTATTGTTGCACATGAAGGAACGAGGGGATACAGTTGGGGAAGTATCTTGGTTACCCATGGAGTACTTGGGAGGGATGCCTCAGACAATGTGAATGTTTGGGCAGCTTTCAGTTGAGATGGTTCTTGGGGGCAGGGCTGCCTCAGTCAGCAAAGCCTTGTGTCACGAGGAAAGTGTGACCCAGAACCCTTGCCCAGGCCCTGAGCTCCGCAGCCCCAAGTGCAGCTCAGCAGAGCCTCCGGTCAGCTTTCTTTCCGGTGGTCTGTGTCTGGGGTGTCCTTACAAGGGGGGACCTGTAGGCTTGACCAGGCCAGGATTTGCTGCCTTCATTTCATAGGGGAACAGCCTGATCTGCCCTCACCCAGGGACTTCTGTGAACTGAGCCCCTATCTCGACCTTGCCAGTGTTGAGGGCAGGATGACCCATTGACTGGAAGACTCTGGGGCGGTGTCTTTTGCCACCACATTGGCCGATTCTCCCTGACGGCAAGGTGCTGGCTGGGATGGCGAGGAGGTGGTGGGCTCGCAACACTGGCCTTTTCTGCGCTGACCTCTTCCTGACTCGCCCCACCGCACTGGACTCCTGATGAAGGGCTGCTCACAGCTTGAGACCCCCAGAGTGAGAGCACCCTTCTTTGCCACCGTCCTCTACCCACCCCCTGCCCCCTCCCGCATTTGAGAGTACATGCTCCTTCAGACTCCCAGAGCACCTGACTCTGCCTTTGGTGTAACTGTTGTCACTGGTGTGGATTCTCCACCGAATGCCAGGCGCTGAACCTGGCACTTAAAAGCTCCCCACTCCCCACCCCCCCACCCCCCATTTTATAGGCGCAGTGAGGCGAGGTGGCACGTCTTCCAGCACGGCTCCTGAGGGCCTCAGCTTGACTCTGAGCCCGGGCTGGCCTTTTCCCTATGAACATCAGCTGGTGGTGCAAGTACGGAAAGGAGAACAGGAGATGAAACCAGCAGTCCCTAAAGCAAAGGTGGGGGTGGGGAGGAGCCAAGCAGGACTACTTCCGTTCGCTCACTGACTCTCCCTCCAGACAAGCAAGCCCTGTGTTGCCGTTCCCCGTTTTACAGATGAGGGCACTGAGGCCCCGGGAGGTTTAAGGCCCCTGCTTATTCCAGAGTCTGTCCTCACCTGTATCATGGTGTAGATGTAAAAATCACTAGTGCTGGCTGGGCGATGTGGAGTGAATCTGAATTTCATTGTAAACACTGCTGCTTTGTCTTGGCCTCCTTTTGGAGGCAGGGAGAAGTGTAGTGCTTAGTGTGTCTGCAGTCAGATTCAAACGCTCCCACCAGCAGGCAGAGCTCTGGCTTCACGGATCTGCTGAAAAGCAAGCCACACCTTTTGGGGAAATGGTGGGGAGAGGCAAAGACTACGTGTTTGTATTTGCATAATGAAGCCCTGACAGAATATGTGCAAACTGATGAAAGCAGTTTGTCACCCGGAGAGGGGAAAGGTGGAGGGAGGGCAGAGTGGGAGTAAGACTTCCCTACATACTTTATTGCTTTATTTATTGCACCATGGGGATGTTAACAGAAATTTTTAAAATTATCTTTAAACATGAAAGCAAGCTGCTCCTTAACATGTGTTCCCTCCGTGGGTTCTCCGAAGGTCTCGCAGTAGCCAGCGCCCTGGTGGACATTTCTCAGCAGATGCCAATTGTGTACAAAGAGAAGTCAGGAGCGGTGAGAAACCGGAAGCAGCAGCCACCTGCGCAGCCTGGGACCTGCATTTGATGCTGGGGCCAGGGACTCTTCGTGAGCGAAGCGTGGCGAGGTGTGGCATGCTAGAGCCGTCTGCAGGGAGGGGGCAGGCAGGCAGGCAGGAGATGCTCTGCAGAGCGGAACAGGGCCGAAAACTGGCAACCCTCCGACTGGAAACATCCGACTCATCTGCATGTTCACAAGCTTTCTTTGACAGTTTCTCCATCTGTGCTCCAGCACCCACCCTTTTGTTTTTGCATAGGAAATGGTTGATTTAATTACACGGCTGGGCGATCCACATATTGCTGGAGTAGGCCTTAGTGGAGCCAGTGAGAGAGCTGGGAACGACACTCAGGTTTACTTGTGGGAAGCTGGTCTTGGGACTGTCTCAACCGCGCAAAAAACAAAGACGTCGTGTTTACAAGTAGACACGTGTCATCAGTCATTCTGGAACATGGTCTTTTCCAGACTAGTCAGATGAATGAACTTGTTTTCATCTGAAGCCTGCTACCTTTTAAAAAAGATGTGCTATTTATTCTTGCACGTTTTAGGCAGATACCTCTCTTCCAAGGAGTAGCTCTTTTCTAGTTGAGAACTAGTAACGGTCCATCTCTTTTGAATCATATTAAACTCAGATAGAAGGGGGCTATTTCAAATGTCAAGGTCAGCAGTGATACTTAGAACGTAAACTGGTGTAATAGGTAGTTTTCTAGAGCAACTTGATTAATTAATTTAGTCTAAATCCGTTTGAAATTCCTCTCTCTCTCACATACACACATACACATAACACTAAGTGCCTAGACTTTAAATAGATCTAGCAATTGGAAAGTTAGTAAGCCTCAGTTTTTACATAATTGCATTCCTACATTCTTATAAAATTTAAACAGCTACCATTAGCAATCTGCTTTTTTTCTAAAATGTACTTTGCAGCCAGGAAAGAATTCTCACCCCAAGCAACCTTTATCCCAGCAGCAAGACTGAAAGGAAAGCAGAAATGACCTACCTGTAAAAGCTCCTATTTGTATTGTCAAAAAGGACACTAAGTAAGTGTGATCCCCACGTGTCCCCGTGCCCCCAGGCGACTCTAGGCCTGACTTTCGCTTCAGCCTTTCTGGCCCTCTGCTGCCAGGGCAGCACAGAAGAAGGGATGCACTCACATCACCGGCCTCCCTGGGGCAGAAAAAAGCAGGACAGCACCTGGATCGAAGAGCAACTCTGTCCCTGTAGCCTGCTGTGGGCTGGGGGTCACCGGAGGCTGCGAGTGGAACCACATGCCAGGAGAGGCGCGGCTCCTGCTGTTGTTGGTGGAACCTGCCCAGAGCCTGGAGACGGACCTGGAGCTGTTTGCTCTCTCTCCCCGGGAGGGCCTGGGCTCTTCGTTCCTCCTCCCCAGACTCAGCTGGTGGCCATGGGGAGGGCAGTGAACACTAAAAGGATGAAAAGCACACGGAAAAATGGACAGGGAGGGAAAGTGACCAAGCAGGGTGGGGCAGCCCCTGCCTTTCTCCCAGGGCACTGCCGGCCATCGTGCTGTCCCGTCCGTGGTGCTCTGTCCTCTGGCATTATGCAGCGGCCTCCCAGGACCTCTCCTGTGCTTCAAAACCTGGGGGTGGACCTCTAGACAACAATGCTCAAGTTTGTGAATTTGGAGAAATTAATATTCAAAGAGTAAAAACTGCAGCATTTCACCTCTAAATGCAGTGCCTAGAGAGGGGGTATTATCTCTTCCCCAGTACCGACCTCACTCCCTGAAGAGTTGCCTGGAAAGATGTTTTCAAAGAAGGTGAACCATAAAGTACTGTCTGCTACACAGAGCACCTCTGCCTTGAGACCCTTCTCTCAGAAAGCTGTGTTTTCACATCACTGTTAAAGAGCAGATGGTTCTAGAAAAGACCTCTCCGGGCTTCCCACTTCCCTACTCCAGGTCACGGCAGCCACAGAGAGCCTGCCGTGGACTGGCCCTTCCCCTCTGTGATTACCACGAGGCCTCCTGGCCAGGAGGGAGGCACTGGAGATGCTCCTCGCACAGGGAGCCCTCTTTTGCTCTAAGGAACCAGCGTGCCCTTAGCCAGAGCAGTCTTCCCCACAGCTGTCCCTCAGCCACCCGGTCCCATGCTTTGAAATAACATGCACCGTGCCCCACAGCCACCCGGTTATCTTTTATTTATTGTTTCCTAAAAGAGACATTCGGTTTTAGAGAGGAAGGAAGGAGCCAATGAAGTGTAATTCTGCTCCAACAGTAGAGAACGGCTGATGCCACCTGCTTCCCCTTTGCAGCCCATAGCAAACGGCTTCTTCGAGGCTCGAGGCTCGGGCCACAGCAAGGGAATGGCCGGAGAAAGGGTGCTCAGCTTAGAGCCAGTTACCAGGACAGCGTCACCTGGACCTGAGGAGCTGTCACATGCCACCGAGAGCCCTGTACATAATGAAGGCGGTCACGACAGCATTGCGGTTGCACCTGTACATAACCACAGCAGAGTCGGGGATGTGCAGGCGCGCGGATGTACATACGACAGGGAAATATCTCAGTGTATTTTTATTAAATGTAACGGTGTCTGAGTCTCACCTGATATGTTTTTGTGCCATATGCTGGATATCCAGGTTCAGAGAAGTCTTCCAATTAGGCCCTGAAACACTGAAAACAAAGGCGAGACGGGCACCCCCGTCAAGCCGATGTGTTCAGATGCATCTGGCGCCGACTGGGTGACTTGAATCACCGGTCCGCGCACACGTGAAGACTGGCGGCGAGTCCCTTCAAATGGCGGTGGGTGAGCAGACGCCCTCGGGCGCTGCAAGTGCCTCGTGAGCCTCTCGGCCTCTGGGTGCTTGGGCGCGGCCAGGGACCACCAGGCTCATCCTGGGAAACATTTCCTGAGGTCTGTAAGTTCAAAGACTGTACCTGGAGAAATCAGATTTTCCAAAAAGGGGGTCTCAGGCTGTGTTTTGTTGTGGTTTTATCTAAATTTTTAATGATCATTTCCGAGGACCATAGTTTACTATGCCGGAAACTGGCGGTGGGAGTGGGGGGGCTAGTTGTTGATACACAGCTTCCGTTTTCCCCACGGAGAACCACACACACTCTGGCCTCCTGGCATCTCCTACCCGCCTCTCCACGCACAGTTTAGGGGGAAGTCTGTGCCTCCCTCTGGGATCACCTCCTGAAGGTGGGGAGAGGCGTGGAGAGAAGGCAGCTCATACTCCCCTGAGCTACCCCGGAGGCCAAGCAGCTCTGGACAGTAGAGGGGCAGCAAAAGAAAAACACGAGAAGATCTGTGGGTGAGGCCTGAGGTGCAAGATTAGAGACACACCAGGAAATGTGGGGCAAATGAAAGGACCAGAGCGCCACCAGAAAAAGGCATTTTACCTTTCGGTGCAAGTCTTACTCCTTCCATTTAATGGAGTGTGTGAAGGGAAGGAGTGGGAGTGACTCACTCCCTTGGGTGGTGGTGCCCTGGCCAGGAGCGCCTTCGATGCCTCAGTTTCATCCATCCATCCATTCAACAAATGCTCCCTGAGCACTCACCACAAACAACCTAAGCTCACCTAGGGCAGTGATGGGGTTGAAAAGGAGCTCCAGGATTACGACAGGATCTAGCTCCCAGGCCCACGTCCCAGGAGATCTTTTCCTTGTGGTTTCTGTGAGAATTGGCTGCCCTGTGCACAGACCCGGGAAGGCAGAGGGTCTGTCCTTGGGCCACCCACCAGCTCTCAGTCTGAAATGTTTACCCAGCGAACCACACTCAGCCTCAGACATCACGGTGACGGTTTGTAGGTGGCCCCCCGAGACACTTCCCGAGTCCTGAGCGCCCTCGCCTGCAGGGAAATGATTTGAGAGAAGAAAATGGCGCCTTCTCTTTCAATGGCAATAATGGAATCGACTTCCAGTGACTGAATTTGTGCACAAAACATTCTCAACACTAGTGAAGCCTGTTTCATTGAACTAATTCTGGCTCTGGAAATGTTTTCTTCTGTAGTGATTTACGGTTTTTGTTTGTTTGTTTGTTTGGATTCAAGCTTAGTTTGTTAATATGTATAATTTAGCATCTATTGCACTCATGTAAATATGGAGTAAGTATTGTAAACTATTTCATTGCTGGGGATTGTGGGTGTTATACATACATCTAGGACTGCAATTTTTGGTATTTTTTGTATTGTAAAATAACAGCTAATTTAAGCAGGAACAAGAGAAATAAGGGAGGTCTGTGCATTTTAAACACAAATGTGAAGAACTTGTACATAATCAAAACTAATCCTATACTTCAAACTTCCTTCTAAAATAAAAGTAGATCTGGTAAAAACGTGGGGTTTTTTTCTGAGTCTTTGACTTTGATTTTTTTGTTTCACTTTTTACAACTTGATCATTACAGCCTTAAGGGAAAAAAGTTCAAAATGGTTCCCAAATTTCAGGCTCCCTCAGAGGAAGCACTTGGCAGTTGAAGATGAAGGTGTTAAACCAACAGGGTGGGCACTTGAGACACCTGTGGGGGAACCTCCTAATGTCCCCACTCTACCTGTGTGCCCTCCAGTCGACAGCGGCACTGGTGGGCGGAGCGGTCCACACCGGTGCCACGCCTGCCAGCTGCCCTTGGTCCTTCCGCATTTCCTTTCCTCACAGGCTCCTGAATGCCTCTGGGTTTTCCAAACTGCTAACTCTCCCGTGTGCTGGTCGCTCATTCCCCCGGCCTCAGCACTGCCATCAGTCTTGAGTTTTTGACGAAGTTATCAATACATGTCCATTCACACCGTCTTGTCTGTGGGCCTTCTGCCTGCCCAGCCCCACTTCACGCAGCTCCTCTAGGCTCAGAACTTTCCGGTGCCCTGGGGCAGAGTGTGAAAAGCCAGGAACGATTAGAAGCATCGTGAGAACTGAGAAGATCAGAGAAAGCGGCAAGGAAGGATGGTGGTTTACACAGGAGGGTGCAAGGCCGCAGGGTGTCTGGGGGCGGGGGGGGGGGATGCCCCCCAAGCTTGGGCCTGGGCTCAGGAGGAAAACCATTGGACTGGTGGATGCTGCAAGGTTGGGGCAGCCCTTGAAACTCCTGCGGAGGGCTGCAGGGGCCTTCAAGGGTTCCTGGCAGCATGAAAACCTGTGTTTCAGCAGCATTGTGGCAGAGGCTGCTGTGTGTTCACCAAACCCGTACTTTTGCCTTTGGATGCCCAGGTCAACAGCATCTCCCAGCCCCTGGGTAGTTAGGTTGGTGCCATAAACAGCTGTGACCAAAGAAGTGATGTCTACAAGTTCCCAACTTGGCACACACCGTGCTCCCACTCGGGACTCCCAGGGGATCAGGTACTGAAGGTGTGGAGGGAGGTGTGTCCTGAGTCACCTGGCAGAGGCAGGCCCCGCAGAGGCAGGCCCCCAGAGCAGCAAGGGCGGTGTGCTGGTGTTTGCATCCCTGAAAAGCACACTTTGACTCCACTGAGATTTGAGGCTTGGTCACTTTTTATAGCTTTTCTCACTAGTACACAAATTGGTACCTTGAGGTGGAAGGTAACTGTAACCAAAACCTAAAGCATGTGGCTTTGGCTTAGTTAGGGGCCAGGGGGCAGGCAAACAGCGGGCGGAACAGCTGGGGATCCCTGTCAGGCAGCGGCAAACCATCTGGTAACTTGGAAAGCAAACTACACGTCCTCTGGGGTTTTAGTTCCAGGGGAAAAAGCTGGAAAAAACAAAATGTGCTATGTGTTGGTTGTCACTGACTGCTTTTGGCATCACGAGAAAGAGTTGAGTTCCAGAATTAGTTTACAAAGCAGAAGGGAAAGGGGTGGAGGATTCTGAAATGCAGAGTCTCGGAGTCGGAAAAGCCAACTTCTTGCTTCTACTCTCCATACAGTAAGACGTCCCTGTGAACAGCACAGGCCGGTGACACTCGGGCTCCGCCTCCAGGTGAGGATCAAGGGCAGGATGTGCTTTTCCTTCGGGAGCCCCCCTAGCTTCAGGGCCGCCGCCCTGAGGGAGCAAAGAAACAAGGCCAGCTTCAGAAGCGTGTCCAGGAAAGAACCAGAGATGTCCTCGCTGGCACTGGACCTGCACTGGAAAATGAAAAGCCCAGGTTTTTGAGGGAATTGTGTTGCCAGAGAAACCATTAGACTAACCTTTAAAAATGAAAAACACAAAAACCCTGACTATTGAAGAAGCTTAATCAGAAGCACCTGTGGGCTGGAGACGGCTGCAGAAGCTGGGTCGGAGGAGGGCACAACCCAAGGCCACTGCAGATGGGGCCCACAGGGCAGATGTGGGCCTGGTCGGGAACTTCCCTCCAACCAAGGCAGGGCCTAGCAGGATTTAAAAATTGCTCTAGAGGCTGGAAAAGTGGGTGCCTGCACTAGTTGACGCGTTCAGCCTACAAGATGCCCCATCTGGGGGCTGCAAGCACTGCCCCTTCTGAGACGCAGGAGAAGCAGCCGCTGAAACCCTGCTGTGCCTGCCCAGAGGCGATGCATGCATCGTGGAGGAAGGAGGAGAACACTGAACACCTGAGGCCCATGAGGAGTGCGTGAGAACACTGGATTGAAGATACGAAATGGTCTGCTCTGTGAATGAATAATTCCTAAAGAATGAAGATAATAATTTGGGGAGTTCTTTAATGAACTTTGATGAACGGAAAAAGCAGTATTTTTAAAAAAGGAAATTGCATGGTCAAAAATAAAAATCACTCTAGACCGGTGTCTGCTGTGTCTGCCAGGCTAGTCTGCACAGGTGGGCCGTGAGGGTGTCCTGCCCCGCCAGGCATTGTTTGGGGACCAGGGGTTTCACAGTGAACAGAACGGACGACAGTCCCTGTCCTCAGAGAGTTGACGGTGTAGTGGGGGAGACAGATGATAGTACGGCGTCGGATGGTAAGTTCTGTGAAGCAAGGTAAAAACTGGGTTGGAGGTAAAAGTGCTGGGGGAGTTACTGCCATACATGGTGGTGGCTGAGAAGCGACCGTTCTGATGCGACATGGGAGCAGAGAGCTGAATAAAGGAGGGAGCCGGTGTGGAGGGTCAGAGGTGGCAGCACGCCGGTGGGCAGAAGCAAGGTGGGCTGCAATGGCTCTGGCGGGAGCTGGGGCAGGCAGGTGCTGCGGGACAAGTTTTCAACTGGCACCGGGCTGCCCCCTAGGGGACATTGTGGAAATAGGTGGAGGCAATTTCAATTGCTGCCTTGAAGAGGGAGGAGGGCCTGATGACGGTCATCCTGTGACACACAGGACTGTCCCACCCAACAAGAAGTTGACCCACATCCCACTCAGTTTTCAAACGTCTTGCTGGATATTTGTGTATGTGAGAAAATGTTTGTAATTATTTTAGTGTAGAACCCAAACCTATTATAAACCCAAAATATTTTAGAACTGGTTTAATATACAATCAGTTTTCCAGAAATTCTGCTACTATGTAAATCAAGGGGCAACTGAACTTTGTTTTCTTCATAACTTTACCAAGATCTGGTCATCATTTTGGAAAACGCTGTCACCAACAGCAGTGTCATTCCCGGTGACTGAGTCCCCAGCCGCACACACCTGTGTGGGTTGCATCTGAACAGACACACCTGGCAGCCCTGCATTATTAGCTGTGTGACACGCCTGGCAAGAATTCCCTTCCATCTTGTGTCGCCAACTTAAGGGACTAGACCAGGTGACCCCACTGACTGTGGGACGCGTGCCGCACACAGGGAGCAGGGCATCAGCCTTGGCGGTCAGGCCCATCCGCCCACCCTGGAGGCCTTTGTTCCTCCTCTGCTTCCCTGGTCTCCTGAGGGCTCAGGTGGTGAGGTTTGTGTATGTTGTTCTCCTGTGTGTGTACTCATCTTAATTTTCCTCCCTGCATCTTCCGCCCTGGACTGGAGGCTCCCTGGGTGTGGGGTGACATGTCCCTGGCAGAACAGCTTCCCGAGAAATCCTCCAGCTCAGGCCTTCCCAGCACTGCAGCCCAGAGAGGCAGGGTCATGCCTCTGCCTCCTTTCACATGCATGCCAGACTCGATAGCCAGTTTCTGTGCAGCTGGGGGATGTCTGCCGAAGCCCTTCAGAACCCCTGTCCTTCTGCTTCTCTGGAAATTTTACTGGCAATATCCACACTTACAGTAAAAATGCCCTGGATGGTGTGGCTCAGTGGATTGAATGCTGGCCTGTGAACCAAAGGGTCATTGGTTCAATTCCCAGTCAGGGCACACACCTGGGTTGCAGGCCAGGTCCAGTTGGGGGCATTTGAGAAGCAACCAATCAATGTATCTCTCGCATATTGATGTTTCTCTCCCTCTCTCCCTTCACCCCTCTCTAAAAATAAATAAATAAAATCTTTTTTAAAAAATGAGCTGGTTCTGTGAAATTGGCACCACCTCGCTCAATGGGGGAGGGGGAGGGAAGGGCAGTGGGCAATGAGCAGTTTCCATACCAACCTTGTACCTTAGCCAGAGTGAGCACTGATGAGCCGTGAAGTTTCCACCAATAAATCAACAGAAGCTTCCAGCACCTGCCTTCCTGCCTCACTCCCAGCCGCCAGCCACCTGCCAGCTAGAGGCTCAATGTTGACAGCAGCTAATGGAGACCCAGTCCCAGGGATGAGGTCATTGCCACGGCCACAGTCTTCCGAGTGCCTGTGAGAGAGTGACAGCAACCAGGCTACCTGGTAGAACACTCATGTGGACGAGCTAGGCAGGACCTCTTCCTGGTTGTGGGGGCCACAGCTGGACTCAGCTGTGAGGAGTCTGGCCGGATGTAAAACCAAGTGTGAGCCAGGACCTTTTTAGGTAGAAGTGACAGAAACCAAACTCTGACAACCTTGGACAACTCCATTAGTTTTCCTGGGGCTGCTGTGACCAGTTACCCAACCTGGTTGGCTTTAAACAACAGAAATGTGTTCTCACGGTTCCAGAGGCCAGAAGCCTGGCATTGCGGTGTGGCCGGGCTGTGCTCGCTCCAGAGGCTCTGGGGTAGAATTTGCTCCTGGCCTCTTCTAGCTGCTGGTGGCTGCCCACATTCCTGGTTTGTGTCTGCATTACTCTCGTCTCCGCCTGCATCTCGTCTCCCTCTGCCTCTCCCATATAATGATTCCTGTGACTACATTCACAGTCCCTTCAGATAATCCAGTACAGGCACCTCTTCTCAAGACCCTTAATTTAATCACATCTTTTGCCATATTGGGTAATATTCACTCTTTTGCCTACGTACAAGGTAACATCCATAGGTTCCATGGCTTAGGATGTGGACATATCTTTGGGGCCACCGTTCAACCCACCACAGCAGCAAAACCCTCAGAAAGTTGACTGGCCCGGGAGTGGCGAGACGGTGGCCTTCACAGACTGAAACACCTCGTCCCTCCTCTTGGCTTGTCTCTGCAGGGCTGGCTGGCTCGAGACCCCAGACAGCCTCAGGCCACCCACACAAAATGTTCACTCTGGGGAAACACAGAGAGTCCGACAGTGGGGTCCTGGGACCTCTCATTTTCCCCCTGCACCCAGTAAGGAAGCCTCTTTCCCGCCACGTGTTGATGTTAAAGAGGCTCCGTCTGGTTAGACCTGAGTCTGTCTGCTTGGAGAGAAGGGCTGCAGGCAGACAGCTGCCATGGAACGCCTGCGTCATTTCCAGCTCCGTTCTGCTCACTTTTATCTTTCCCAACTTTTGAAAGGTATATGCCTGTATTTTACTCCATTTATCTGAGTAAAACTTGGAGTAAGAGAGTTTCACACACTCTCACATAAAGCAAATTATTTAGCAGATAATTAATTCTGCATTTGGGCCACCATGCAATCAATCATAGTGAGCAGGGCAAGGCTATGCTTTCACTTGCCCGTCCTGCCCCCGATTCCTGCCCCCGATTCCCCCCCCCCTCCCACACACACACCGTATCTCCCCAGCCCACTTAGAGGTGTCCAGTCCCATGCACGTGTAGGTGGTTGAGAACATTCCTTCTCCTTCATAAAGTGAGAACAGGTTGGACTCGCACTTTGCCCAGTAGTCCTCCTTTTTTCCACTGGAAAACTGCCTTCCCATTTCATGTGATCTTGATGGGCTGATGTCACTCTCCAGGCCACTGACCCATGCTGGGACCAACACAGTGCTGCCTGGGACAGTCCGTGAATGCTGCGAATGCTACAAGGAGCAACCGTAGACCAGGGGCTGCCGGTGGCATTCTTACCCACCCTGTGGTGACCGCCTGCCTGGCTGCAGAGGGAAGCCTGCACAGACCAGCAGGGGCAACATCATTTGAACCCCTAGAGAGAGCTTTGCCTGAAGCTTGGATGGTTGAGTCACGTGCCCAGGCCAGCTGGACTTCTGATTGGTTCACTCAGGAGAGTACTGGCTGAAGCTGGGAGGCTGGTTCATGGCTGCCTCGCATGGTGTCTGTGGGTTTCGTGTGAGTGGCTAAGTACGCAGTCTCAGACCCGGTAGCTCTTTTTCTGGTCAGGACAGCCCCAGGCCTGGGCTTTGGTGTGGCCTGTACCTAACTCATGTCTTAGGTGAGGTTCTCCAGAAACCAAGCCCAAGACAGGGGTTCTCAGGCCCTGACTTATTGGAGGGATTACCCTCATGGAACCTCCTAAGTGAAGGATGTAGGAATGGGCAGGAGAAGGAGCTAAGCTAGGATGTGGTCTCGGCTGGGATCAGGCATGAAGCTCTGGAGCAAGACTGGTGCACAGCATCGTCCCCCTGAGGCAAGCAGGCTAGGCCGTGGTACCCGCGTCTCAGTCAGGAAGCAGAGTGTAACCTCACAGGCATATGAGAAGGGGGCAGCTGTGAGCTGTGTTTGCAGCCAGCAGTCCCAGCGGCATGGGGATGGGTTGCATTGGCCAGAACAGTCTCTGAGCAAGGTACCAACTGCCTTCACTTCCATAGCCCCTGACAAACCTCAACCAGGTTTGGAAAGGGGAGCCTGGAGGCATGGGATCCCTTCAACCCTCAGAAGTCTCCAAGATTTTGAGGAAGAAGGAAGTGGGCAGAGGCTTAGTACCTGGGCCCCATTATTCTGCCCTCTCCTCCCCAAACTCCTTTGCAGAATGGAAATTTAACACAACGCCCTTGGCGTTCTCTGGGTCCACACTGGCCATGCACAGGGAGTGCTCACAAAAACCTTTACGATAAATTTCCCTCAGCTCCAGGAAAGAATTCGACTCTCCACATGGAGTGAAGCAGGTAGAATATGTGGGAATAAAAAACAAACTCCCACCACCCCTTCTTTCAAGTGCCTGTCAGGGCTGGGCTCTGCGGGCACTGAGATGCAGCTCCCCTAAGTGAGTAAGGTAGGTGATCCCGGGGCTCCCAGGTACCCCAGGGGTGGGAGTGTATCAATCAGGGCCTATTTTTGGCTGCAAATAACAGACACCTAGACAGAAATTGCCTTCAACAAATTAGAGGTGTCATTTTCTCACACAGTGAAGAGTCGAGAGGGAAGCGGACTGGAGCTGGTGCAGTGACTCAATTTTCGAGATGGTGCCCATGTCCCCAGGCATTGCCACCAAGGTGTGGCCAAGAAGAGGGGAAGGTTGAGGCCAAAGGCTGTTGGGGCCAGTCAGCAAGTCTGTTTCTGTTTAAAGAGCTCTCCTGGAAGCTTCATTTGTGAATCGCACTCATTCATTGGCCAGAACTGTGTCATAGGACCACCCTAGCTGCAAGGGAACCTGGGAAATATAGTTTCTTTATCTGAGTCCTAGCAGAGAAGAAAAAAAAAAATAGACAAAAGCAACCCAAACCCCTACCAGTAGGACCTGATAGTTTATTCAGTTTGGCATCTGTAGGTGAGGAGACAAAGCCCAGAAAGGTTCTGAGGCCATCTGAAGTCACACAGGCCAATAAAAACACACCCTGTGGCTAACCATGGGTCCCAGGACACAGATCACATGAAAGCAAGGCCAGTGTCATGGATTTATTGAGCTGTGGATGCCATATCTAATGCTGGTTTAAACCAGGGGGAAGGTGGCCATATGGCCAGTACAATGCAGGGGACTGGATTCTCACCTACTCCAGGTGGTACCCACCAAGCGACATATGGAGGATGGGAAGCACTCTGCCAACACTTGTCATGGGGCACAGGTGATTATCATCATGGGTGCTGCCTAACTGGGGGGGGGCATGAAAGGCTGTGGTGTTAGAGGGGGTTCTGCCCATAAGTTTGTTCAGATGTACTCCTTAAGGTTGGGGGGCTGATAAAATTTATAATTCTGGGAGTCTGGATGGTCTCTGACCTTCTCTAGGTTATCTGGAGCCCTGGTGAGGCCTCAGCTATGCAGGTGACCCCCCCCCATGCCTACCCTGTGGAAGACCCCAACTGTTCCAGGTGTGAGGAGAAAGAGATCTACAACCAGGAAACCTACTGACAGGGAAACCATGGGCTGTGCCATCCAGCCTACAGCCTATATTTCTCATTCCTGGGAACAGCCACACGGGGTGTCCAGACCCCCAAAGGTCAAGGGCACTGGGGCCAGCTTGAGAGGTCCCCCAGTCCCTTTTCACTGGGGCAGTAGGCCACGGAGGTGGCCATGTACTCCAGGCAGGACGGGAGAGTTGGCTGTGCTGTCCAAGGTCCGCCGTCCTCGTCAGAGCAGAGGCTGGAGAGCCAGGACAGGGAGCATGGACAGCAGGAAGCACCCCTTTAGGGGCCCAACTGCCGAGGACACCCTCACCTTGGGGGTGGAAGCAGAGTGTCAGCTTGAGGCAGAAGCTTGGCTCTGCTCTCAGCGTCCACCCCTATCCCAGGTCATTCATTTCCATGTAGGCCCCACTGGCGTGGAAGGATGGAAGAAGCAGTGCAGGGGATGCCAGCTCACCATCCCCTACCTGCACCTACCTGCAGGAGGCTGTGCTCCAGGTCCTGGAGGGGGTCCTGCATGACTGGGGGCCGCCTGCTGCCAAAGGCCTGTATGGCACCATCTGCAGAGAGGGAGGTCCAGGGCGGGCTTAGCCTGGAAACCCTAGCACAGGGGCCAGCTCCTGGGGGACAAATGAGCGACCCTTGGCATCCTGTGTGGCCTCTCCCCACGAACGGATGGGAAGATAGAATGTCTGCAAGGACCGGCTTCCGGAATGGAAGGTGCAGGGAGGAATAACAAAGTAGGGACAACTGTGCTGCTGAGCCCTTCCAAACCTCATAGTCTTCCATCCTCACTGGGGAGGGTGACAGCTATCGTTCCCATTAGGGATGGACACAAAATGGTTTAGAGGAGGCCTTCAAACTCAGGCCCCCTAGCTCAGTCTGGGCAGGGAATCGCCAAGCTATTCACACCGTGAAGGCAAGATCATCGATGATAGGAGCTGGCAGTGCCCAGGGGATGGGGGTGGAACTGCTTCAGAAGTAGCAGAGGCAGGAATCTCAACTAGTTCCATTCCAGGTCCTCTCCTGCCCACAGGGGCACCTGCCCACACACCCCTAGGAACCCACTTTGGTCTGACACCTGCTCTCCAGAGACAGCCGAGCGCAGATTCCCAAAGGGGCAGGACGACAACAGAGGACGAAGTGGGGCTACCTGGCTGCCACAAAAAGCCTCAGTTTCCTCACCTCTACAATAGCCCCCCGCCTGCCAGGCGGCTTGGTAGAGGGCAGTAAATGCCAACCCTACCCCAGCGCCTCCCAGCCCGGGTCCCTCACCCAAGCAATGGTTCCTGGTAAAGAGCTGCCGGAAAGCCTCGCACTCCTCCCGCCGGTTTCCGCTGGCTCCACAGTTGCACCAGGGCGCCACGCGCGCGCTCGCGTTGTCCACGTAGTTGGGGGTGACTGCAGTGCCTGCGGGGACCAGGAGAGCGGGTAATAGGTCCACCCAGGGGGAAGAAGCCCGGGAGAGCCGTGCCCGCTCTCGGACTCCCGCGTTGCGTACCAACGAGGCCGGCGTAGGCGCGCAGGCAGCGGGAGGCCTGGTCTAGTGGGCAGCCGTCGGGGACACCGGGGACAGGTGCGCATGAAGCCTGGAAGGCCCGGAGGCGGGGCCTGCGCGGTGTGGCGGAAAAGCGATTTGCGATGGGTGGCCCCGCCCCGCCTGGCCAGCCACGCCCCTCCTCGTCCCGCCCACCGCCCCACCTGCAGACCCTGCTTTGCTTGCAGGCGTCTAAGGGCACGAGGCAGGTGGGCTGCACTGGGCCGGGCCCGGAGAAGGCGCAGGCGGGCACGAAGGTCTGGCGCCGGCGCTCAGCACACGTGGGATCAGAGCACGGGCAAAAGAGTAGCGCGTGGGTGAGCGCGGGTGATCCGTGGGAGAAGAAACGGCGCAGGGCGCGGCGGCATCGGGCGCGGGGGCAATCCCCGGACGCGGTCCGACCCAGGCACTGCGCCACGTACTCGGTGCGCAGCTGCTGGCACCGCGCGTCCGCTGTGCACGCCTCCGCCGCGACTACGCATCGGTTCCGCGCGTCCGAGCTCGGAGACCCTGATGGAAGGGCAGGCAGACTGCGGTTCTCTGTTCAGCCCACAGGCACACTTCAACCCCGGCTCCGCTCCCCTAAGGTGGGTGCGCGCTCAAAACCCAAGGAGAGCAGAGGAGTGTGGCCTGAAGGGAATGAAGGACTGGCACTGACCAGCCTTCTGTCGCGTGGATGAGGGGCGGCGGGCCCTGGAGATACCTGCAACACATCAGGGATGGATGGGGCGCCCCGAGTCTCCCCTAGAGGCTGAGGCCCATCCTCCCTAGGTACCCCTTCTCCAGAAGGGCCACACCCACCCAAAGAGGAATCCTCAGGTCTCCTCCTATATTCAAGAGATCCCCCTGACGCGGGAAACAAGTCTTCTGGGGACCTGGCTAACGAAGACTTATCAGAAATGGCCTTGAAAACAATGGACACTCCTCGTCCTCTCTCTTTGGCACGCTGAGCTTTCTTTCTTTCCCCTCCTCCTGCCTCCTTGGCCCTTTGAGTGGGTCTATAGATTTCTGGTTGTCTCTCCTTCCTTACCTCCTTCACCTCCTCCTGCCCCTGACCCCTGCCCCCAGCCACTGGAGTCACTCCTGTCCCTTCCTTTCTGATGCTCCCTTCTGGCCCGTCTAACCCATGCTGCTCCATATGGTCTCCGGCTTCCTCCTGGTTCCTCCGCCCTCCAGCAGCCAGGCTAAAGAGGCACTCTGGAAAGGGCTGTGGTCACTGGAGGGCCCGGCTGCTAGGGTATGTATCAGAGCAGAGCCCCTTATGGCAGGGCACGGGGCTCTAGCCTGTGCCACAGGTGAGCTCTGTGCAGACGTGCCGGAGGCCACATCTAAACCCCGCCAAGCCATGGTCTCCAGAGGTTGAGACTTGGCAGCTGCTACCTAGGTCACCAAACCAGGCTACCTCCCTCTGCCCCTCATGCTGTCAGACCCCATGGGAACATCTCACTTAGGCAAAAAGCCTTCTGGCAGGGCATTTCCCAGCCGGACCCCTCACCCCCTCACTCCGTGTGTGTGTGTGTGTGTGTGCGTGTGTGCAGGGAGGTGTCCCCTGCCTCAAGGCTTGGAGCAGGGCCCCTCTCTGGCACCGGCCACCTCTTTGGGGGGCCATGGTTATTCTTGTGGTGGCTCCAGTGGCCTCCACTCTGCAGGAAGGACAGGCAGACACTAAGGACTTGGAATGAGTATGTGAGTGGAGAGGGTCACAGGAGAGAGGTGAGCCCTCCTTCTCCCCGCTCCTCCCTTTCTGTCCCAGCAAAGCCCCTCATGTCCCCAGGTCTCAGCTACACACAACAGCCCCCAGTGTTTGTCCCCTAAGGTCTCGGTTCCACCTCTGCTCTTTTGCTTACCTGTCTTTCTCCACCAGGAGCACCTTACCTCATCTACACCCTCAAAACAGCACATCTGAGCTCCAAGATCTCCTCAGCCTTAAACCTTTGCCTGAGTGCATTCTCCCCAACCCACCTGGTAAAATGACCCTTCCCTCCGCGATGCGTCCAGCGGCGAAGGGACAGTCTAAGCAGATGGAAGCAGCAGGTGAGTGGCACGGAGACACTGAAGATGTGGGGCAGGAAATCAGTATGAAACTCCAAGGTGGAGGGCTGGGGCTGGAAGAAGGGTAAGAGAGGTGGGAGAGGGGAGGAAATAGGAAAAGGAAAGTTCCTGGGGCAGGGGTACCAAGGTGGGACTTGGGAAGGGGGTGGCTCCGCAGACCTGAAGGCCGGAGGCAGGATGAGTACAGCGCTGCAGAGAAGAGGGCCAGGTGTCCCTGTGCCCCAAGCACAGGTCTCTCGCTGGTGTCACTTCCTGCCTCCCAGCTTTTACTGAAATCACCGTCTTGCCCTCTATTCTGTCCCTGATGATCTGGGACAGAGAAGCCAGGGTTCAGGGGTCCTGTGGCCACTCACTCAGAAACAGCCATAGCAGCAGCAGCAGCAGCACTGTGGGCTCCAAGCAGTGGGCCATGCCAGCCTGCAACAGAGGAGAGGACAGCACCAGGCAGAACCCCAGTGAGACCGGTGCCTTCTTCCCAGCGCTGCCTGAGCTGGAGCTGGTAGAGGAAACCCTGACCCTGTGCGACAGGAGCACTCCTGCTGCTGGGAGGAGCCTGTGTGTGACTCCCCGCCCCCACTAAGTAAGGCCCCGCCCCAAGCTGTGCCGTCGGGTAGATCCAGGAGCCACTGAATCTAGAGCCTGACTGTGTATATGTGGACCCCACCACACGCTCCTTGCCCCAGCAACACGTACCCAGCCACCCCAGGAGACCTTGTCTCTCCCACGCCGAACTGTTAACTGTTAACTTTATGAAACAACACTGTTCTTTTCCTTTGATAACTTTATTTTTTAACTTTCATTGTTAACTAATTTTAGACTTGAAGAAAAGTTGCAAAAATATTAGTGTTTCCTTTATGCCTTTTACCCAGCATCCCCTCCCGCTAGCATCTTACATAACCGTAGTATAATTGTTAAAACTAGGACATGAACATTGGTGCGTTTTCAATTTCTCCAGTTTTTCCACTAATGTCATTTTTGGTCCAAGATCCAATCCAGGAGCCCATTGGGCACTCCGCGGTCATGCTGCCTCAGTTTCCTGCAATCCGTGGTAGTTCCTCAGTCTTTCTTACAAGCCTGGTGCTTCCCATGTGGCCCTGCATGCCCCCTTTTCTTGCGGACTGTAAGTGATACAAACTTCTTTCAGTGGCGTTAACCTCTCCACGGCAGCACTCGGTCCTCTTTGTAAATCAAAATCCCACAGATACAAAGAACACAGGAAGGGGCTTTAGAAAACAGTCTCATTCAGCCTCTCTCTTGGGCTGGTGGAGGGAAAGCAAGCCTGAGGAGTTGGGGAGGGGGGGCGGGTACTGCCTCTTCTGTGCTACCAGTAGAGGGAGTAGACACTTGCAGAGACCCCCAGCTCTTCACACCCTCTGTAATAGGGTTTTTGCCACTCCTCCCATTAAGAGGTGGAGTTTTTTTCCCAATCCCCAGTACCTGGGCTGGCCCTGTGACTTGCTTGGGCCCATAGAGTGTTACTGTTGTTAACACGAGCTAGTTGTGAAATCTCAAGAGGCCTTGTAAACTTGCAATCAACCTCTTGTAGGACGAGGTGGAAGAGGAACTGGCCTCAGGATCCCCGTGGTTTTTCCTTTTGCCTCTGGCTCCCACGTGGTTTGGCATGGCGCTGTTACTGATCCGGTTTTTACTTGAAATTTTGATATTTTGTTCATCATATATTTCTGGCACTAATTTTCAAATTATTGCTTATCTTGATTATTTTTTTCTGTGTGTGCCCAAGGTAAGCTGGCACACTCACCCCATCCTAATCCTGGTCCTGCTCTCTTAGAACCCTCCCCAGCCGTCGTGTGAAAAAGGCTGGGCTAGCCTGCTGGAAAATGAGAGACACGCAGCGCATCCATTCCCGTCACCCCAGCCAACCCCAGCCCCGCCCCCAAGGCAGACCTGCCTACCTGACCAGCAGTTGACAGCAAACGTATAAGTGAGCTGAGCTGAGACCAAATGAACCACCAGCTGAGTTCAACCTAATTTGCCAATTCACAGAATTGGTTGTTGTTTTAAGCTACTAAGTTTTGGGGGAGTATTGTTATGCAGCAATAACTGACCAATACAGAAAATCACTCAGCAACTCTTGAAGCAAGGGGAGAGAAAAAGTGGCTTCTGAGACTGATCAAGGGAGGCAGGCGAGCTGGGGCAAAGGCAACACCATCCTATGCCCAGGTCCATCTGGGGCCCTGACTGCCATCTGAGGCTCCACCCACCAGCCATCGCCCCTCAGGGAGCCCCACAGTATTGAATTTCCAGACAGAAAAAACTCACAGAGGCCCTTTGGTGCCCTTTCTGAAATGGGTCCCTCTGTCCCCTCCCAGGGAATGGGGGGAAAGCTCAGTAATGTTCAAAGTGAGGGGCTGCCGTACACCCCACCCTCCTCCAAATCCTCAGGTGCAGGACTAGGAATGGGCTGGGGCTGAGGAAGCATCTGGGGGACAAGACAGGGCAGGAAGAGGGAGGAAGGAGGGTCCCAAGGATTGGGTTTGTTTTGCAGGGACTGGGCTCCAGGGAAGTGGACTCCATGTGAAATGCAGGTTCCCGCGTCCAGGCTCCGGCCCAGCAGTCACTGCGCTCTGCAGAGCTGAGCCTGGGGGAAGTGCATGTAGCCCACACCCTCAGGCTCCCCGGACAGAGGCCTCTCCCAGTGCCCAGGGTGACCCCGCCTTCCCTGGTGACAGGCGGTCAGTGACTATGTGACCTCCGCTCCTTGGACTGATGGTGTGAAGGAGAGACTGTTCCATGACATGACCGCTGCCTGACCACTGCCAGGTCCTCTGGGTCAGAACAGAGATTGCTTCCAATAAACCCCCTGAGAGACTGGTCACCCCTCCCCTTCACCCCAGGCATGCTGGTTCCTGGAACAGGCCCTTGCGCTTCCCTGGGCAAGCATGTAAGGTGTTTTCCCCTTATCTGGGGCAGGTCACACCCCAGTAACCCTACCCATCCTGCTGTGTCCCGAATAACCGTCTAGTGGCTGCCACACGGTGTGGTGGATATCCACTTGGTCTTGCAGCTGCCCGAGATGTGCCTCAGATATAAGTGCCCTTAATAAACTCGTTACAATGGAGTCACCAGCCACTTTCTTTGGCCTCTCAGGCTTGGCAGTTTTCCATGAGAGATGGATTCTTGGGCTTGCATGATCCCTGGCCCAGGCAAACAGGGAGAACATTGGGCAAATTCTGATGAGGCTCTGGAGTGGGGTCCTGGAGTGGGTAGGGTGGAGGTAGCTCAGGGAAGAAACTTGCAAAGCTGCCTGAAGGTGCAGGCAGGTCAGCTGACTTGCTGGCTCCGCTCCTGGGGGTTCAAGTGCCTGGAGTGGCTCTCGGTATTCACCTGTCACCGGAGACAGTGGCTTGGCTTTTGGACTTGACCTGCTGAAAATAAAGTGGGGGCAGGGTCATCCCCTGAGGGCTGAGACCTCAAGCTGCAAGTCATGTGGCAGGGACACCCTGTGCTACCTCAGCGAGGACACATGGCCCAGGAAGAGCCACAACTTCTCCCTCCCCTGCTCCAGAGGCCTCCGTGACAACATCCTCTCCATGTGTCCATATCTCAGAACCCAAGCTCAGAACCCCAGAGTAGGAGACAGTGAGCTGAGGGGCAACTGAGGGGTGGTGGGTGGTGGAGGCCCCACATCAGGGTCCCCACCTACCTTGGGGCACAGGTAGGGCCACAGGGCACAGGTTTCTCAAGGTGGCTGTTGAGCTCCGGCAGAGATCTCAGTGTCTGGGAGCAATGGGGAGACAACAAGCGCTGTGAACACAGCTGGCAGTGGTGCCTGGGGTGGGCAGGGCATGGGGACTCCAGGTGGCTGGGTGCTAAGTGGAGAGGAGGACATCCAACAGTCCATCCCTTCACTTCCCTCCCCTCTCCCCCTATGCCTCACTCACCGAGGGGTCGGGCCTCTCCAGTGGTCATCGTGCCCAACTCCAGGGGGTGAACACTGCCCAGGGGGTGGTGCCTGTGTGGGCCATCTTTGGGCCTAAGAGGCGAGATAAGAGGCCGGGAGGTTGGAGCAGTGATACTGAGTAGGACCAACGCCCCCCCACGCGCACTTGCCGGGCCCTGGGCTGCTCCCCTGCAGCTGGGAGCATGTGCCCAGCCCAAGGTTTTCATTCTGCTCTGTCCTCATTGTTGACTGAGTCTCCACCCTTCTCTCCAGGTCATTCTCTCCAGCTCACTTCCTGCTGCCTCCTAAGAGCGGTCCTTAGGGTCCAGGCCCTAGTTCAGACTCAGGCTCTCCCAGGGCTGCAGGCACTTTCTCTCTCTGCCCTGACGTTTCTCTCATGCTCCAGCACCACCCCAGCATCCTGGCACCTTACAGATGTCGGCATCACTCAGACCCCAAAGGGGGGTGGCCTTCCTCCCTAGTGGCCGCTGTGCCTGTACTCCTTGCCATTGGGTGGCCCTGCTGCCCTCAGTGACCCCAAGCCATGCTCGACTGCTCAGGCCCCATCTCCCAGGGCCTGCCGCTTCCTTCCAAGTCTCTTCACAACAGTCTCCGCTGTCCTCAAGTCTCCACCCCGGCGATGACACGCAGTCACTGCCTCACTGAAGGGCCCCTCAGGCTGACACACCAGGCTCTGAGCACCTTGCACTTCTGCCCACAGACCTGCAATCGCCGCTCACTGTGTCAAGGCCTTCTCACCCCGCACCGGGGCCTGGCTCGTGCCCACCCTGTCAGAGATACCCTCTGTCCCTATCTCCAGCCCAAACCCTGCCCTTTTCCTCAGCTTGTCCTGAGTGCTCCCAAGGCCAGGCTGTGTCAGCTGTGGCTATAAGGTGCCTGCTTTGCCCAGCACCCGGTGAAGGGGCAGCCCTAGAGGGTATTATGGGACCCTCTCCCAGGTCATGGGCTGGGTTAGGGGCGGGCCCTCGGCACTAGGGCAGGTGGTATGACCAGTGGTATGGCGTGAAAAGATGTGCTGGCCCAGCATTTGGGAACTCAAAGGAGATAACCGCAGAGGTTTAGGCAGAGGGTGTGACGGAGGGCGGGAAGCTATGAGACACACTCAGAGAAGCACAATGGGGCAGGAACTGCACTGTGAGCTGGTGGAAAACAGGACAAAGGCGTCTTTCCACTACCTCTGCTGCCTCTCCGCACCCAGGAACAAGGCCTAAGGACGCCATCCCAGCTGACCCAGGCCCAGCAGAACTCTGAGGAGCAGGAGCCACAGGAGTGGGCTCAGGGAGCAGGAACCTGAGCCCTGAAATCCTACCCACTGTCCCTCCTTGAGCCGCAGAGGCATTGCTGGAGCTGGGATTCCCGCTGCCACCGGTAGCAGCACCAGGCCAGGCCGGCCCCAGGAAGCAGAGGCAGCAGAAAGCTCGGGATCACTGCCCACAGGAATGCATAGTGGTCTGTGAAGGAAAGGGTGGGACTGAGTCCTCAGCAGGCCACCTGCTGTGCTGTCCCCACCTGCTTCCCCACCGTGTGCGCACTCTCAGGCTGCACAGGGCCGCTGTCGGTGCTACCACCCAGCCCCGGCTCGTCGCAGGAGGGTGGGGCCCAGCCGGGATCGCAGTGGCAGTTATGGTTACTGTTGCAAACCTGCAGAGAAAGAGAGAAGGAAAGTCCCATGGGATCAGGGACCTCAAGGTCACCCCCCCCCCACACACACACCCCTTCCACACCACTCACCCCATGGCCATGGCAGGTGGTCAGGCAGCGCTGCAACTCCTGAAAGGTGGTGTTCTGGCAGCGCCTGTCCTGGCACACCTGTGGGCAGTGGTGTGCGCTAAGCACTGTGGGGGGGTGACACTTTGGCCCTAGGGACACAAGTGGCAGGAAGGGAGTCGGGTAAGCACGGCTCACCATTGTAGGTCCACACTGAGTGCCCGGCTCTACCAGGCCCAAGTCAGGCAGGTCCAGCTGGGTGCCAGGGAGCAGGAAGGCTCCCCTGCAGGTCACCTCGAGGCTGCCTAAGCGGATGGTAGAGTCCACCGGCATCGTGTGCGGTGCCCGCGGGCTCCGTTCCCCACCCTGGCACTGCAGCTTCCCACACCGCGCATCCCTGGGAACCAAGCAGAGGGTGGTCAAACAGCGTGGAGTGCCTCCGGCCCCCAACCCATACTCAGCTTCGCTCCCTCTGCTCCTCTCCCTACCTCTTCGCGCAAGGCCCGGAGCTACCCTCCTCATCCCTGCCGCAGTTCACCACGTGGAAACAGGCCTCTGGGGCTGGGCGGGAGCCTAGGGAAGCACGGGTGGGGCTGGAAACCACGCTTCCTCGGCCCTCAGTCCCCGCCCCGCCCCCGTCCTTCTTCCCTAGAGTAGAAAATTCCTCTGACCCAAAGATAGGAACGGGTGCAAAGGGCACTCCGGGTCTCTCACCAGGCCCCCAGAGCTGCTGGCACTGCTGCTCCAGCGTGGGGCACGCGCCGTCCCGGCAGTAGCCGCGGCCGCTGGCGCAAGGCGAGCCATCCAGTAGGTAAATGTCTGGGGGACAGTAGGGAGAGGCGCCCGTGCAAAACTCAGGGAGGTCACAGTCTCCCGCAGCCCGACGGCATGGCACGCCCGCCGGCTTCAGCTATGACCGGGCGGAGGAATAGCGGCCGAGACACAGAGAGATAATAGACAGTGAGAGATCCACGCCGACAGCAAGGCTCAGAGGTGGGACAGCCCGGCTAGAGAGCCAGGCGGACCCAAGCGCAAAGCAGAGCCAGCACCCCCGGGGAACCGGAGGACGCTAATCAGTCAGAACAAAATCAGGTCGGCTCCCCAGAGCCCCTCAGCCCTCACCTTCGAGACTACCATCCCCTCACCAGGCAGCTCGAGCAGCAATCCCCGTGGGAGCACTGGGCTCCCTCACGCAGCGAGCAGTTGTGGGCGAAGCAGCAGGGGTCGGGGCACTCCTGGAGCCGAAAAGGCAAGAAGAGATCGGGTAAGCGAGTAGCTCCCCGGACCTTGGGGGAGGGGGCGGGCGCGCGGACCTAACCTGGCCAGCGCCGCAGTCACACTCCTCGCCCTCCTCCACGAAACCGTTCCCGCAGCGCGCCCCCGGCAAGAGGAGTCCCGAGTCGGGCGCGTCCGAGAGGCAGGCTCCGCCTCCCTTGCGGAAGAAGGCGCGCAGCTGGCGGCGGCTGCAGGCGCTGAACCGGCGGGGGAACGGGCGCCTACGGGCGGAGAAAGGCGTTGAGGCGTGCGGGGACCAAGCCCCTTAACGCCTTGATGGTCTCGGATCGCCTCCCACCACGACCACCCGTGCTAGGCGACACGGCCGCGGATGCGCTGATACGCAGACACCGCCTGCGCGACGGCGGCGCTAATCCTCTAGAGGCAGAGCCCAACGTGGGTAAGTGGCCTGCGCAAAGTCACAGGCAGGAGGGTGTGAGGCCAGGAGCCGGCAGTCCAAGGCTGAAAAGTCGAATCTGGACCCAACGCGGCCGGTCCTGTCGGGATAACCTCGCCAGGTTTTCCAGAAATGAATCTTCGTACTCTTGGGAATCCGTTTTCCTTGTGTTCCCTCCATTTAAGCCTCATATACTCAGCGCGGGTACTAAGACCATTTTACAGAAGAGGAAACTAGGAGGTAAGCATTCACCCAACGGAATGCAGCCGAGGAAGGGCCCCAGGTCTAGTGGGGCCTCCCCAGCAGCCCCTCTCCCCACTACCGGGTCGCCCGTACCCAGTGGCCGCTGCCATGACGCAGCCACCAGGCTCAGCTGCCGCCTCCACGCAGCAGCCTTCGGGGTCGTGGCTGAGGCCAAGGCTGTGGCCTATCTCGTGGGCCATGGTAGCTGCAGCGCCAATGGGGAGCTCCGAGTGGTCCTGGGAGGGCGCGGGGACGGTCACGGCTGGCTGAGAAGACCGCCCCCGCACCTCCCCTCGCGTCCAGGCCCCGGCAGAGCTCACCGTGCTCACGCCTCCAGAGCTGTCTGCAAGGCACATGCCTTCGAGGGGTGCCAGGCCCACGGTGTTACCCCGGAAAGCACGGCCCCTGAAGGCAGAGTGCAGCGTGACCTGGCAATGCCGGGAGGGGGTGCCGCCCAGTGGGGAACCCGCGTGGGGATGGGAGACACCCACGTGAGCAGCTGCGTCGAGTCGTGTGGCCGCCGCACCCACAGCCCCCGGCGCCATTGCAGGAAAGCCCAGAGTGTGGCGTTTGCGTCAGGCATGACCCGGCTCTGGTCCCGCTCAGTCCACACTTCCAGGCCAGTCAGCGCCACCTGAATGTCCAGAGTCCTGAGAATCTGTGGTCAGGGCGGGAGGGGCCTGAAGCAGGGGGCCAGGCTACCACCTTGCTGGTGGCCCCTCTCTTTCCCCCTACCTCCTCTGTCATCTCCAGGCCTGCCTCCTCCATCTAGGACTTGCCCAGGCCGTAGCTGTCACTCCCATTAAGCCTATCTGCCCACACACGGCGCCCCCCAACCTGGTCCACATAGTTGGCGATCTCCAGAAGACGCTGTTTGGTGTGGTTCAAGTCCCGGTGCTGGGTCAGGAACTGGAAAGGCAGCAGTATGGTGGTGTGACAGGCTGAGCTGGCCCCTCTCAGCCCCGACAACCCCCTTGAGCCTCCTCTCACCAGGGTGCGGTCGGCCACTATGTACAGCTCCAAGTACCTCAGGCTTCTGCGGGCCTCCCGCCTGTCCTGGGGAGAAGCATCTGTGACCCTGAGTGGTAGCCTGCTGGGCTTGAGCCCTGACCACCAACCCCAATCCCCAGAAAGCACAAAGTTAACTTCGAAGTTTTGCCACCCTGGCTGGCGTGGCTCAGTGGATTGAGCAGCGGCCTGTGAACCAAAAAGTCGAGGTTCGATTCCCAGTCCGGGCACATGCCTGGGTTGTGGGCCGGGTCCCCCACTGGGGGCGGGAGAAAGGCAACACATTGACCTGTCTCTCACACATGATGTTTCGCTCCCTCTCTCTCTCTCCCTCCCTTCCCCTGCCTCTAAAAATAATTAAATAAAATCTTCAAAAAATAAATATAATAACACTTTGCTAGAATTATTTCTTCAGCCTCCAAATAAAAATATCATACAGGAGACCCTGAAGTGGAGCCACACCTTCCTGTCTTTCTGACTGGGAGGGCTACGGACGCTGCACTTCCCTCCCACCCTAACCCCTGTGCCCCTAACCCTGATCTGGGTGGCACGGAAAAGGCTGGTCATGTTCCCTTTGCCTCCAGGATCCCTGTGGCCACAGGCCCCTTTCCAGCTCAGCAGCTGCTCTGTCCAGAAGATCCTGTGGGTTGCGATGTCCTCCGCACGCCCCGCTGGCCAAGGGTGCACATAATAGCTGGCATTGCTGCTGAGAGTGATCAGGCCCCTGGGGTGCACAGGGGTGCAGAAGGTGGTGTGAGAGGACTCTTGCCCCAGCCCCAGGCCCAGCCCCAGCCCCCACCACTCCTTACCTCATCCCAGAGCAGATGCTGAGGACGACCCAGGAGTCTGGGAAGCCCCTTACATGCCCATGGTAGTGACAATGATCCTGCAGAACAAGGGATGCGGCCTCAATCCTAGCCAGGACTGAAGTGGGAGGGGCAAGAGAGCAGGCGTGGTGGGGGCCTGGTCCCAGCCTCTCCTTAGGAACAGGAAGAGAATGGGGAAGGAATGGTGGGGAGGTCCTCAGGGAGTGCATCCCCCAGTGTCCCTCACCCTGTCCTCAGTGCCCATGGAAGTATCTCACCGTGTGGTTGGGGACCAGCACCACTGGCTGCCCGTCTGGCCTGTAGTGGGTTTCTGTGTATCCTGCGGCCAGCAGCCTGCTGGGAAGGGGTATCATAGGGATCACCGAATTCAGTTTTGCCTCCTCCAGGATGCCCTCCAGCCTTTTTCCGTGAATGCTAATGGAGCAGCTCTATGAGTGAGGCACAGGGCTAGCACTTAAGAAACACCCCAAGTGTATCTTAGGAAATGGACAGAAGTGAATGTGTATTGCTTAGCTCAGAAAAACCATGGGCTAGAGGGAGAAAAGTGAAAGGCAGGAAGGAGCCTTTGTGATGGCTTAGATATGGGAGGTGGGCGTGTGGGAAGCATCAGGGAGGAGCAGCAATAGGGGCAGAGTTTGTGGTCCCTGTGGAGCCTGTGGCAGGCAGCTGGATCCCCAGGCCTGGGACTGGGGAGGACTCAGGAAACACTGCTGAAGAGGTGGGACTTAGAGCTAAGGAAGTGTGATTGAATGCCCTAGGTGGTCCTTCCTGCTGCCTACTCTTGTGGGGCATCTGGTCGACCCTTCTCATCTACCTTCCAGCCTCAAGAATCCTTCAAATCTCCTCTGGCCGGCAGACCCCACATATCTTTTCAACTGTCCTTCAGTGACACTCATCCCCTTAATGATTCCATCTTTGGGCCCCATCTCACCAGGATCCTTCCCACCAAGGATTCAACCATTAGTCAATCCCTCTCTTTTAAAGAAAATCCTGACCCCACCTTCCTTGACCTCTGTACTAGCAGGTTGCCCCAGAAACCTGTGATGCCTGCTTCTCTACCTCCCAGTCTTCCCTTCACCTTCTCAAGCTTTGCTCCCCACTCCAGGCACACATACAACCCTAGGGGACAGATGGTGTGGTCAGCCCACTTAATGCACGGGGACATCGAACCCCAGAGGAACGGTGATCAGGCATGGTGGAACCCGTTTGTTCCTAGTCCACCTGATTGCGTGCGGGAGACTAAAACATGTGCAGAGGGCTTAGAGCAGTGCCTGCAACGAAACAAGCACTTGATAAATAACTACCCGTCGCTAATGTAGTCTGAACGGCTTTAAGGCCCCACGCTCCATCTTGGACACCCACCCCACCCAGCCCAGCTCTGCCTGCTCATTCACCAACTCAAAATCTTTGGCTCTGCACCATTCTTGATACTTAACACTAAAATGGCCTTCTGTGATCTGGTTCCCACTGGGACTCCCCAAATTTGTCTCCTGTTGCTCCCTTCCCTGCAGATAGAGACCCTCTGAGCAGGCCAGACAAGTTGAGGTCCCCTCAATGTGCCTTGATCTTTGTACCCACTGCATCTTTGTCCTTGTCATTCCATTAGCTTGGGGTGCCCGCCCATCTTTGAAACCTATCTTGGATTCTCTTTTGACTCGGGGTTCTTTTTGAGAACCCATGAGGTAATGCTCACTCACTTCAGGCAGGGAGCTGACAAGATGCTCCTGGGGCCTGCCTGAGGGAGGGTCCCCACAGCAGGGCTGACCACGTTAGCCTCAAGGCCAGTCATGGGCTGGTGACACTCCCTGTCACTTGAGCCTCCTCAGGGCCCTCAACCCTTCCAGCCTCCCTCCTGGATTCCCACCAGTCCCCACCCCCAGCACTGTTCCACCCCCCTCCCTCTCCTCAGAGACAGGGGCCATCTTGGCTCCCAGCCCCCTCCCCCACCTGGTACTCACTGGTTCTTCTCCAGCTCCAGCAGGAGCTCCTGGCCTTCAGCTTCCAAGGCTACAAGCCCCTTGTCTAGCTTCAAGATCTGGGCAAGAAAGAGTACAGGGCTGCGGTGGCAAGCAGCCTGGCCCTTCTGCCTGCCAGGGAGCCAGTGGGATGTGGAGCCAGCTGCCAGGGAGTTCATGGGGAGAACATGGGGGTGAGGGACAGAAGGGTCCCCACCTGCCCTGGTGGGCATGGGTGGGTGTGGGGGTGAGAACATGCAGACAAAGATGTTCCCAAACTCAGGATGTTTGCCGTTCTTACAAGAGCCACTGGACATAGCCTGCTGTGTACACACCACTTCCTCCCCAGAGACTAGGGGTCCCAGACAGGGGCCTGCCTTGCTCACAGTTACTGGGCCCTTCCTCTGGCCCTCCATCCTCCTCTTTCCTGACTAGGTTTGCTTCTTCCAGGCAGGGAGCGACGTCCTGAAGACAGTGCAGGGTGCGGGTGGGGTGGACGTCACGCAGCGTCTTGTTTCTGTTTCTTGCTTCTGCTCACTCCCCATAGAACCCAGACTTTACCCCTCCACCTCCAGTTCTGACAAACTGCCAGGTCCTGAAAGCTGCGCTGGCCTCTGTCAGGCCCCGCCACACCCGTTTCACTGGTCCTGTGAGGTAAACACGGGCCCCTATGCCAGGCTAAGAGAGTAACACTGGCTTTCCCAGCCAGATGTCAGGAGGTGGCCCAGGCCAGCCTGCCAGCCTCTCCTTCCCTACCCTCACTGTCTCTTCCATGCTGTGGGAAGACCCCATCTGCCTCCCTTGTCCACTCAGTCTGGCTGGGGTCCCAGAGTTGAAGCCAGTTCAGGATCCTCCTAGAGAGCTGCTGTGTCTTGGAATGCTGGCCCAACCCTCGCTGGCCCTTCCTCTTTAGCCCACAATGCACTGGGCTGGGCCGGAAGCCAAGGGGCTCACAGTCTTGGAGTGTGAGCTCTTTCTCGGCAGGTGGGGAGCTGACAGCTCCCTGCCCCAGCGAGGAGCCCGGCAAGGCCCCAGCATGAGCTCATGGGGCCGGAATGCCCCTTCTTTGTTGGAGAAAGGTCTGTGCAAAGGAAAGGTGGCAAGCCCAACGAAAAGCCTCCTCCTGCCACCCCCACACTCCAGTCCCCTCTCTGTTCCTCCGCACCCCTGCCGTGCACACTTCTTGCCCTCCCAGTGACTTTACCCCTCACTATGCACGCCATCCCTGACCTGAAATGTGGCTGTTCCCTTCCTCTGGGGCAGGGCTCCCAGCCTCAACACTGTCCTCATCTTGTCAGGCTTCCTGCGGACAGGGGCCTGGAAGTGGGAAGGGCAAGGCCCCTCCGGGAATCCCCTCCTGGTCACAGCCCAGGCCAGGCCAGGAGGGTCCACAGCCCGGGTATGTGTGCCCAGCCTTGCCCTCTGCTGGTGATGTCCAGAAAAATGACCTCCAAGCATGGACCAGCACCATGCTTGACCCCTTGAGTGGGGACTCTGAGGGTGTGGGGGCCTCAGGTTGGCAGCTGTGGGCTTGTGGGAGCTTCCCAGCCTTCATGGCGGTGGTCTCCTGACTATCTCCTTGCTTGCTCAGACAGAGGGCTGTCCTTTCTGGCCTGAAAATTCAGGATGAAGAGGACTGTCTAGGTTTGGGGGACACTGGCCAATGGTTTGAAGTCTGTCAGACCCTCGTGGGTCTCAGACTTCTGGGCTAAAGTGCTGTGCGAACTAGGGCAATTTCTGCAACCTCTCTGGGCTTCGGCGTGCCCCTCTGTGAAATGGGCAGGCAGATGCCACTGGCCTCTGGGTTAGCTGCGCAGCTGTGTGGCACAAGGGATGGGGCCATGGTTATTCTGGGAGTGTGTGATGGATGCGTGTTGGGAGGAGGCTGGGGCAGAGCATCCTAGAGAAGCAAACTGTGGTGGGCGTGCATCTGAGGGCCATCAAGAGAGTGACCACTGCCCTTGGACAGAATTGGACTCTTCGTGAGCCAGTGAGGCTGAAGTCTCAGGCCCCTCGATGGCAGGAGCCTGGAGGGGACAGCCATGTGTCTGTCTACAGGGTCATATGTTCTGGTAATCTGCAAAAGAAAGCTATCTTGGTGTTTTCTTAAAGAGGTCCCTGAAGTTCACGCCTCACAAACTCTGCCTGATGGGATGGGGGTGGCCTGGATAGTTTCGGGAGGGGAGAGAAAGCGGGGGGGGGGCGGGTGAAGGGGAGCCTGAAAATGACTTCCATGTGTGCAAGCTCATGCAATCTAGATGTCTCCCGCCCCTGCCTGCCAACCCTTCAGGGAGGAGCCTTAAGGACTGGGAGGGGGAATCTAGGGAACCCAGTAAAATGGCCACACTGGAAACTGGGGAGGAGCAACAGGGCTGGGAGACCCTGGGGCCCTGCAGAGGAAGGAATGATGTGGCACTGACCGGCTCCTCCAGGGTGACCGGGTGCCAGGGTTGTCCATCCAGGACCCAGTGAGGGGTGACTGGCTCTCCAGAGATGTCGCCTGGTGTGAGGACAGAGCACAGGGTGAGGGGAAACCTGAGGAACGGAGGGGAGTGGGGACCACAGAGGGATGAGGTTAGAGGACTTCAGCGGGGAGAAACACCCATCTTCAACAATCCACGGGGTGTCCTTGGAACTGAGGGACCATCCAGGGAGGCAGAAGAGAGAAAGAAGAGCCCAGGAAGGACAGTTCAGTTGGGGATGCAGGAGCCCCATTGACCTTGGGGAAGGGCTTGGTGTCAAAGGTCACAAGGAAGAGACCAAGGCTACCAGTGCCTGGTGGAAAGAAAAGGGGAGTAGCCTTGGGTATTTTTAGACTGGGCAACAGATGCCTTTAGGGTGAGAGATCTGTGAAGAGGACGCCTCAGTCTTCACCACACTCTGAGAAAATCAACAGCTGGATGTTGCTTTGGGGGCCCACCTTGCTCCCAGCTGCCCTTGGGAGCTTCATGCTAGTGGTGAGGCTTCCAGGGACCCTGGCCCAGAGGCCGCCTCCTCGAGTCTTCAGAGGGGGGCGAGTGGGGACAGAGCCTGAGTGCTTCCAGGCCTGGTGTGCTTTAAGGGGTTCCAGGAGGAATACCAGAGCCAAGCATTACTCAGAGGAGGCTGGAATGCTCCCAACACCCTCCCCCCTCCCCAGGGCTCCAGTAACTCTCATTCCACATGCCCTGCAGGAGCCAGGCCCCAGCAGCCCTGCTTACCTCCCTCACTCAGTCCTGGAGAAGCCCAGCTCCCAGAACTGACAGCTCCCCAACTCCCACCCCAACTCCTTTCTCCTCCTCTGTCTCCTCCCCCAGACCCCATCATGAAAGACCTAGAATAGCAGCAGCTCCAGGAGTTCCCTTCCCCCAAGAAGCCCTCCCTGATTGGATGAGTGAGTTGCCATCAGACTGGGGCCGGTGTGGAGGGGGGTCTGAATGCTTCTGGGGAGAGGGCATTTCTCTTCACCCAGAGCAGACTTGACTGGGTGTGGAGAACCAGGTCTTGCTGGGCCCAGGCCTCCCAGGGCAGAGAGGGCAGGGTAGGACTGGGGGTTCTCCTCAGGGCCCTGCACACACATACCAGCCACTGGCACCTGGACAAGGGAGGAGGAGGCAGAGCTGGAGTCTGGTGACTAGGTGGGTGGGAGCAGAAGCTGGGGGAGCCAGTGTGGTGTTGGGGAGCATAGAGCCCCTCCCCACTCTCCCCAGGGGTTGCATCACCCTCCCCGGACTCCAGAATGAGGAGGAGGAATCAGTAGAATTCGTGGGGACCATCAGCAAGAGAATGAGGGCTGTCATCCCTCCCCCGGGGATCCAGAACAGATCAGGACCTGTCCCTGTTGGGTCCCCCCCCCCCCCCACAGTGCTCTGCAGCCTCCCCCCACCCCCTCGGGTTTCCCAGCCCAGCCAGCCTTTCCTGCCTCCTCCCTGACCCCTCTTAGGCACTTGGTGTACAGGACTCCACCAATCCCGCCACCCCCTCTGAGAAGTTGCTGTTTCCAGCCCCATCTCACAAGGGATTTGGAGAAGTTACACTGGGAAGAAACTGAGCTCAGTTCCATGCTCCCCCCGCCCCCTGCCCCAGCCCTTCCTCCCCTGTCCTGCTAAACAGGCACCTTCTGTGAGAAGCCCTCCTGTATCTAACCAAACAAGGCAACAATATAAACAATATACGCACTGTCCCATGGCCCTGCGATGGGGGGTGAGCTTGGGTGATGCGTGAGTGTGGCAGGCACAGTCAGTGCCCTAGTCTGAGGTCACAGCAGGGACTCCAGGGGGCCAGCAGAGGAAGACCCGTGAGCCCTAACATATGGAGGTGCAGGGATGTTCCCACTGGAGAAGTGGCCCGGGATTGGCTCCAGCCTAAGTATCCAAGCAGAGGGGTTTGAGGGCTGGGAGGCTGCTCAAGGGTAAGGATCCCTGCCACTCTGCTTTGTCGTGGGCACAGTGGCAGCTGGGTAGAGTGTGCAAGTCCGGCCCCGAGCCCCGGGCCCAAGTAAAGGTGAGAATCCCCGGGCAGGTCCCAGGAACGCCTTCCCAAACCCTCCCTGTTCGCTGTCCTGGAAGCCGGTTCCCGGGCGAGGGGTAGGGGGAGTTCCAACGCTCCATCCCCTGGCGGTGACCAAGCCTGCCCCTCGGGGCGCGCTCACACTCACCGCGAAGTGTCTCGGCCCCCCACACCAGCCACAGTAGTGGCAGCAGCAGCAGCAGCAGCAAGGCCGGAGACCCTGGAACTCTCCGAGACCCCAAGCCCATAGCTGTGAGAGCCTCGACTGCTAAGCTGAGGCTTCGGGCTCCTGGCCTGAGGCTCCCGGCCCCGCCCCGCCGGGTCACCGCAGGCGCAGTGAGCCCTGTGCAGCCGGCCAGCCGCCTGCGGACCCTCCCGCGCCCCCCTGTCCGCCAACACCCTCTGTGGGTCCTGCTACGCAGCCCTGGCCGCCCTCGCCGTGACTGCGGCGGATCCCGACCCGACCCTGGCCGGCAGAACCCCAGCTCGCGCGCCCTTGGGGAGCCTGGACCACCCTCCCCGCCGGGGCGGCCCTCTACCGGCCGGAGCTTGAGTGGGCAGAGCGGGGACGGGGATCTGTGCGGCCCCTCTCTGGGACCCGGCCCGTGTCATCCCATCCCGTAGGTCTCAGAGAGCCCCCTACTTGTGGGGGTGAAGGGTGAGGGTGGGGTGCGGACCCTCGGGAAAAGACTTTGAGGACCACAGCAGAGGGGACAGAGGCCAGGGCTTGTGGGCCACCTGTTGCTGCTCGGGTCTTCCTAGAAGCGTATCCCACTCCCTGATCTCCTGAGACCGACCCCTGTCCAGGCCATGTCGCCAGCCCCACCCAGAGGCCCCCTGGAGAGAACGCGGCAGAAGTGTCCCTAGGAGAAGGGAGGCGGGACGACCCCGACAGGTGCGGCCGAGTCCTCGAGCTAGTCTCTGTGTCCCGGTGGCTGCCGGCCCCGCGGCGCGCGCGGGTCGGCGTGGGGAGCCAGTGGAGGCCGCGGTCCTGTCGGCTCCATCCTTCGCAAAGGCGAGGCGGCCGGACTGGCGCGCGGGTGAGGCCTTTTGTCCCTGGCGGTGCCCAGGGTGAGAATCGTACAAAACCGTGGACTCCGAGATGTCCGGGGTCCTCGCAGCCTCGGCAACATCTGTCTCTTGTTTTGAAGGTTTGTCTGTACTGAGTAGTAAATTCCGACAGCGAGCAGCAAGTATTCCCATAGCGAGGGAAGTTAACTTTTAAGCAAATCTGTTTGTTTTTGAGAAATCAAAGTGTGGCAATTCAGTAAGAGTTCCAGCTGCAAGGGAAATCTGTGTTCGCCTGATTCAAATGTCAAAAAGCATAAGGTGTTTGAGGAACATCTCTCCCTCTCTGTGTCCACCTTCTCAGCCCACGGCCCCTAGCAGGAAGGCACTAGTCATCAGTACAGGTTTTAGATTACTTTACGCATTCCCAACGGAATACAGACATTTTTTTCTTTAGCATTTTCTGCGCCTTGATTTTTTTTTCCACTTAATACACCTTGGAGATTCTTCATTTCAGTGAATTTAGAGTGGTCTCATTATCACTATTCTCATAATTATTACAGTATAACTTACATACAATGAAATGCACCTAGCCCTGGCTGGTGTGGCTCAGTGGACTGAGTGCTGGCCTGAGAACTGAAAGGTCCCTGGTTCGATTCCCAGTCAGGGCATATGCATGGGTTGCAGGCCTGGTCCCCAGTTGCGGGCATGCATAAGGCAACCGATTGGTGCATCTCTCTCACATCAATGTTTCTCTCCCTCTTTTTCTCCTCCTCTTCTCCTCTCTATAAAAATAAATAAATAAAATCCTTTTTTTAAATGCACGTATATGACATGTTCAATTAGATGGGTTTTTTAAAAGTAAATTCTTTTTATAAATTGATTTTAGTGAGGAAAGGAGAGAGAGAGGGAGAGAGAGAAACATCGATTTGTTGTTCTGCTTAGGTATGCATTCATTGGTTGATTCTTGCATGTACCCTGACCAGGGATCCAACTCGAAACCTTGACGAAAGGGGACAACGTTCTAAGCCACTGAACTACCCAGTCAGTGCAACTAGATGAGTTTTGATAAATTTATACACCTGTGTAATCACCACCACAATCCACATACAATATTTCCATTGCTCCAAGAAGGTTCCCTTGCACCCCTTCCCAGTCAGGCTCTCCCACTCCCAACTCCAGGCAACCATTGGTTTTTCTGTCTGTAGACAGGTTTTATGTATTCTAGAACTTCATAGAAATGGAATCACGAAGCATGGACTCTTGTGTCTGGCTGCCTTCTTTCTTCATGTTTTTGAGATTCATTTACATTGTTTAGTGTATCGATCATTTGTTCTTTTGTAGCACTGAGTATGTTCCATGGTAGAGAGAAGTACGTTCCTCTATCCTCCAGTTAGCATTTGGTAATTTTTTAATTTTTATTTATTTTTTTATCCTCACCCAAGGATATATTTATTGATTTTTAGAAAGAAAGGAAGGGGGCAGAGAGAGAGAGAGAAACATGGATATGAGAGAGAAATATCCATCATTGCTTCCCATACACGCCCTGACTGGGTGTCAAACCCACAACCTAGGTATGTGCCCTGACTGGGGATTGAACCCCCAACCTTTCTGGTATATGGGACAACACTCCAACCAACTGAGTCAACAGCCAGGGCTGGGGCTTTTTAAAATACAGCTGTTACAAAATTGCTGTGTAAGTCTTTGTATAAACGTATGTTTTCATTTCTCATGTGTAAATCTCTAGTAGTAGAATTGCAGGGTTGTGTATGGTAAGGCATAATTTACTATTTTAAGAAACTTTTTCCAAAGTGGCTGTACCATTTTACATTCCCACCAGCAATGTGCGAGAGTTCCAGTTTCTCTACATCGTCACCAACATTTGGTGTTGTCAATCTATTAAATTTTAGCCACTCCAGTGGGTACATAGCACCCCCACCATTTTTATAGTTGAGTGCTACCATTTATTTGTACGGTGCCCTCTTGGGCATATATATGGTTCCAATACCTCTGCACTTATAATCCTGTGATGGATAATTTATGCACAAGTTTATCTGTGAGATGATTTTCTATAAGCAGGATTACTGGGCCAAAGAATATGTATATTTTTGATTCGTGCAGATACAGTTAAGTTGCCCTTCCAACTTGTGCCAATTTATCATATCTGGAGTGTTTGCTTTCCCACAGCCTTACCGCCACAGTTATCAAATTCTGATAGTATTTGCTAGTCTGAAAGTGAGAGTGCAGACTTAGCTTGCGTTTCTCTTACTATTGAGGTTAGTATCTTGTTTATAGATAATGCTATTACAGTTGTCCCAGTTATTCCTCCTTTACCCCCTTTACCCCCCTCCACCCAGCACCCCCCACTCCCTCTGCTGATTCTCCCTTTCTTTGTTGATGTCCACGGGTCAAGCGTATAAGTTCTTTGGCAACTCCATTTCCTATACTTGCTCTTAACATCCCTCCTGCCTATTCTGTAACTACCAATTTGTACTTGTTGATCCCTTCATCTTTCCCCCCATTTCCCCAGATTCCCCATCCCCACTGGCCACCATCCCAATGTTCTCATTTGTGATTCTGTTTCTGTTCTGATTATTTGCTTAGTTTGTTTGTTTTTTTTAGATTCAGTTGTTGATAGTTGTGAATTTGTTGCCATTTTAATGTTCATAGTTTTGATCTAATTAAGTCCATTTAACATTTCATATAATAATGGTTTTGTGATGATGAACTCCTTTAGCTTTGACCTTGTCTGAGAAGCACTTTATATGCCCTTTCATTCTAAATGATAGCTCTTCTGGGTAGAGTAATCTAGGTTGTACGTCCTTGCTTTTCATCACTTTGAATACTTCCTGCCAATTCCTTCTAGCCTGCAAAGTTTCTTTTGAGAAATCAGCTGACAGTCTTATGGGAACTCCTTTGTAGGTAATTATCTGCTTTTTTCTTGCTGCTTTTAAGATTCTCTCTTTATCTTTAACCTTTAGCATTTTAATTATGATGTGTCTTGGTGTGGTCCTCTTTGCTTCCATCTTGTTTGGGACTCTCTGTGGTTCCTGGACTTGTATGTCTATTTTCTTCACTAAATTAGGGAAGTTTTCTTTCATTATTTTTTCAGATAAGTTTCTGATTTTTTGCTCTTTCCCTTCCCTTTCTGGCACCCCTATGATGCAAATGTTGGAATGCTTGCAGTTGTCCCAGGGGCTCCTTACACTAACCTCTATTTTTTGGATTCTTTTTCCTACTTGCTGTACTGATTGGATGTCTTTTTCTTCCTTATGTTCCAAATCATTGATATGATTCTCAGTTTCATCCATTCCTCTGTTGATTCTCTGTCCATTGTTCTTTATTTCATTTAGTGTCTCCTTCATTTCTGGTTGGATCACTTTTATGCTGTTGAAGCACCCACTGAGTTCCTTGAGCATCCTTTTATAACCAGTGTTTTGAGCTCTGCGTCTGGTAGATCACTTATCTCCATTTCGTTTCATTCTTTTTCTGGAGGTTGTTCTGCTCCTTAATTTGGGCCATGTTTCTTTGACTCCTCATTTTGGCAGCCTCCTTGTGTTTGTTTCTATGTATTAGGTAGAGCTGCTTTGACTCCTTGTGTTGGTAGCATTGCCTAATGTAGTAGGTGTCCTGTAGGGTCCATACAGCTCAGTTTTCTGATGGTTCTGAGTGATATTTGTTCTGTATTTTCGCTGTAATTTTGCTGTGGTTGTGTGAGGAGGTGAGCCACATTTACCTCTGCCTTCATCTTGACTGGAAGTCCCTAGTGAGGTTAATATCTGTTCAAACACTTAAAAGCCATTTGCATTTACTTTTCCCTAATTGCCTGTTCATATCACAGCCCATTTTTCCACTGCATTTTCAGTCTCTCTTAACTTGAAGGAGATCTTTATACACGAGGGTGATCAAACCTTTGTCTAGAGTATGAGTTGCAAATATTTTCCACAGTTTATGAAATGTATCCAGCATTTAGCTCATTTATGCTGTTTGCTGGGTAGTATTCGATTGTGTGACCATAACCACATCTTTTTCCCCATTGATTTCTACTGTTGCTGGACAAAACTAGTGGTTCCTAGTTTTGAGATATTACAAAAGTTGCTGCTATGAACATTCAAGTGCATGTGTCTTTAGCTTCCTCTCTTTGCTTGTCCTGCTCCTCCCACCCCTGTACTGGTCTCCCCTGGGGACGTGTTCTTAATAAGTCACTTGCATGTGAAAGCTCATCTTGGGAACCAGACTTAATACAGACACAGATGGCTTTGGTCACATGGGGGACTCCAGTGTAGACAGGCTGGAGAGGCATCAATCCCTCCCCCTGTGGATGACTAAATGTAGTCACTATGGGTCCTGATAGCAGCAGAAGGCACCTCTCCAGGAGAGAATTCCCTGATCCTTCTGCTGGTTAAGCCAGGGAGCAGAGAACAAGGCATTCTGTCATACCCGGGGTCCATTTTCTATCTCCCCTTGTTGGGGGAGGATTTGGGGTAGAGCAGCAGCGGACAGAGAGACCCAGGCTTCCGTCTTGAACCAGGAGCACAAATAGAGATTCCAGAAGAGAATGTGAACCCTAAGAAAGGAGAAGCCCTTACCATAGTAAAGGAAACAGTCCTTAGGGGAAGAAGAGAGAGGCAGCTAATAAAGCCCCAGAAATCACAGGGACAACACAACACCAAATATATGTCCTGGAAGGGCCTGGCAAGGGGTTGGAGGTGGATTGAGTGCCCGACAAGCTGGGGATCAGGAAAGTAGAACAGACCCCAGAGCCACAGAGAGAAAGGCCTCAGTGTAGGTATCAGGAGAGAGGAAGGCAGGGCCCTCTCTCCTCTGGCAAGAATACAGCCCACTGGCAAACTCCTACTCACACCGAAAGCTGCAGCTTTGGTGACTCCTTGTCAAGGGGTCCTCCCTGACCCAGAGCTCGGTGACTGTCCCTGGCACTGTACTGCTCACTGTAGCACATCTCACACGGCATTATAGTTGCCCATTTCTTGTCTCTCTCCTCCAGAGCCTGAGCTTCATGAGGTCTGAGACTGTCTTTTGTTCACTGCCAAGTGCAGAGCCTGGCACACTGTCAGTGCTGACAAAATGAGGGGGACATGTAGCCTAAGAGCTGCGTGGGGACTGAAGTCATCCTTGCCAAGTGGATGCTCCAACGCAGATGAGCCATGACCAAGCACATCAGAAGAATTTTCTGCCGAAATCTCAGAGCAACCGTTTATTTACCTTTGGGGATAGCAGAGGAAGGGATGGGCCATTAGACCAAAGTTGAGGAAGACAGATCCTGGAGGTGCCACTGATCGGCTCAGTGTTCGTTCCTGATAACACCATGGGAAGGATGATTTCTCAAACGCCTTGCTGGTGTCTCTGTCTGGGGTCAATGGGGAGTGTCCTGGGAAGAAGGCAAACCAGTGAGAGTTGAAGCTTTGAAGTGCTCACATAATGAGCGATACCCACCATCTGGAAGTCGGACTCATCCTGAAGAGTGACCCACAATGAGGTGTCCAAGCACAGCCAATGCCATCCCATGGAGATGTCATGCCAAGCTTGGGTGCATCAGAAAAAGTCACGCATGTGAACAGTGCATTCAAAGGGGAACATGATGTCCCTCGGCAAAGTGAAGAAAGTGCTTCAAAAAAAAAACCTGTACTCAGCTGTAATTTGGGTAGATTTCCATGAAAGGTGGAAGATTTTTTTAACACCACCTTATTAAAGTAGTATTTGGTATGTTTTCAGAAAACTGTGTGTGTCTTCAGTGCCTCGGTGACTTTTCACAACGTGAACACACCCATCAAACCTGCACCCAGACTAAGAAACCGCACTGTCCACTCCCCGAAAGTCCTTTCATGGTCCCTCCTAATCATGACCTCCCCCCATAAGTAACCACTATTTTGACTTTTATCACTATCAATTAGCTTTGAACTTCATGAGACTGGAATCACGCAGCCTACACTGTTCAGCATCGGACCCCTTTCACTCAGCGTTATGTTTGGGAGCATTGCCCATAACACGTGTGGTCGTAGCTCCTTCCCACCTCTGTGTAACATTCCATTGTGCAAACATAGCACAGTTCATTCATCCAGTCTCTTGTCCGTGTGCATTTGTTCTTTCCAGTTTGGGGCTATTGTGAATGGCGTGACAGTAAACATTCTAGTACAGTCCCATGGTGGGCATAAACCCCTAATCTTTTTTTGAGTAAATATCCAGGGGGAGATGTCAGGGCAGGAGTGTTTTAGCTTTAATAGATAATATTAAACAGTTTTCCAAAGTTGTCATATATTCTGTATGATTCCATTTGTACAGAAATTCAACAACAAGCAAATCAAATCTATGGTATGAAAGGTCAAGAGAGTGGTTACCTTTGGGGGTTGTGACTTGGAGGGATCAGAGGGAGATGCTGGCGTGCTGGTAATGAATGGTCTGTTTTTTTTATCTGGGTGCTGGTTACATGGGTGTGCTGGTGTTTTAAAACGTCATCGAGCTGTACAGGTATAATGTGCTCACATTTCTGTATGTGTGTTGCACTTGAATCAAAGTTTATTTTTAAAGTCTTGCTATTTTCCTCCCTGTCTGCTTGAAGATCAGCCACCATCATGATGGACACAGAACTATCCGCACCAGGAAGTTCATGACCAACAGACCACTTCAGCAGAAACAGATGCTCACTGACGTCCTCACCTGGGAAGGCAGCAGCACCCAAGGCGGAAATTCAGGAAAAACTAGCCAAAATGTGTAACACCACACCAGCTGTCGTCTCTGTGTTTGGTTTCAGAACCTGTGTGGGTGGTGGCAAGACAACGGGCTTTGGCATGATTTATGACTCCTTGGATTATGAAAAGAAAAGGGAACCCAAACATAGACTCGCAAGACAGGGCCTGTATGAGAAGTAGAGACCTCAAGGAAACAGAGGCAGGAACACCAGAGCGGAGTGAAGAGAGTCAGGGGGACCTCGAAGCCAGTGTTGGTGCTGGGAAAGGTGAGCTGGAGACTGGTCAACAGAAGGAGTGAAGATGCTTCAGTGACTTTATCTGTGGGGATCGGGCAGATTTTTCATGAGAGGATTTATAAACTAAGAACTTCTTTGTGCAAAATAAAAGTCTCGAGGAGCCTCAGACCACTGGGGGTGGACAAAATGAACCCCTCTGAGAGCTCTCCTATCCCAGCTGGACCTACACTCCCTTGGAGATACGCAGAAGCAGATAAAGACTTTCAAGTCAAAGGGTCCCAGATCTCCCAGTAGCCACGCTTCTGCAGCCACCTGTGGTACTCCCCTCAGGGTCTTTTCCCCAGACAGTCCAAAGACGTTGGCTGCATTTGGCTTGCTCTCTCCCAGTCCCACCACTGGATTTAGTCCACCCTTTCCCCGCTTCCATGAGACAACAATATAGAAAAACCACGGCTTACTTACTAAGTGCCCACCTACTGTGTGCCCAATACAGTGCTGGTTATGTTGGTAGAGCAGGTGAGCGGCCCCCTGTCTCAAGGGGCAGGAAGGGGCACAAATCACTTGAGCACAAGGCCGTTTGTGGTAAATGCACGTCATTTGCATGCACTGGACACGTCGGCGGGTAGTCTCCCAGAATAAACCCCACTCACATTTGAATCCTCTGTGTTCCAGTCCAGCAGTTCGTGGTGCAGGAAAAAGACTCACTTCAGTTATGTCACAAGGTGGACATTTATTGAGAGGAAGTGCCAGACGGGCTCGCAGGAAGGGGCTGGCCATCAGGCACCAAAGGGAATGGAACCTTGGGCCAGGAAGGGTCCCAGCCATTGCTACATGGAGCTCACCAGGCCTCCAGTTTCTTCCCAGACTGTTAGCTCCATGCTAATGTCCTACTACTCCCCAAGTTTCTCAACCCAAATCCCAGAGCAGGGGGCTCTCTGCTCCTCCCATCATCTGTCACCAGGCTACCAGGAGAGTCACTAGCCTACCCAAGAACTGGCTCCCCTCAGGCACTGACTTCCTGGGAACACATTAGTCCTTCTTGGTGACCCTCATTCATCTTAACAGCCCCTGGGCATGGGCTTCCAGGGAGGAGACATGAACTCATTGGATCGTGGAGAGAAATGTACCTGGAGCAAAAAGAAGGATGCTGATGACTTGTTGCCTACTCCTCACACTCCCTGAGTGGAGGTGGGGATGGAGGTGCTTCTTCCAGGGGCCAGGTCTGGCACAAGGCGTCTGCTCGGGCGACCCCACTACTGGGCATGCCATCTCCCTAGGGACCACCAGACCTTCTCGATTTCCTCAGTCTTAATGTCTGAGAGGAAATATCCCCTCCAGGAAGCCCATGATCAGGGCATGCCCTTTAGCAGATCAGCACAAAGACAGAATGTGCCCTGCTGGCAGCATTCTCATCAATGTCAAAGTCTAGGGATGAGACCATAGTTGGGAGTCCTTTGGAAATAGGATAAAACTACATTTCCCAGAATTCCTCATGGCTTTGGAGTGACCATATGGTTAAACTCTAGCCAATGGGAAGTGAGTGTATATGAAATGTGCAAATTCCTGTTGTGTCCACCCTGGGAATGGGTGTACATTTAACTTCCACTCTTCTTGTTGGAGGGAATGTGAATGCAGTGGGGTCATTGTAAACCTCACAATCAAGATGATATAAAAGAATCCAGAGCACCAGCAATTTAAACCACCACAACATACCCAGACTAGTATGGGACAGAATAATAAAATTTTCTCATGTTGAAGTTACTGTATTTGGTAGTTTGTTACAGCAGCCTAACTTGAATTCTAGTTTGTACAGAGGACCTTGGCCGGCCTGTGAGGGTATAGAAAGCTCCTCTTGTAATCCTTCCAAATAGTCCAGAATGGGTTTGGAAGAGAAAGATGTGCAGAGGCAGTGGGAGATAGATGGAGAGATGAGATCCAGAGATAAGTGAAGGAGAAGTGGACAACATGATCAACTCATTCCTCTTCAGCATCCCCCGAGGTCCACACCCTCCTGGGTAGATTGGGGTTCACCCCCTCCTCTCACTACCTATTTTTCTTGAGGGGCAAGAAGTTTGGAACCAGGTCATAGTAAGTCAGATGTCTCAGCACTGTTTTCACAGAGGCAGGCAGGATCCAACGCAGCCCTGTTTACGAAGCCCAAGCCATCACCAATTCCAGTGGCCTCCTCCTCCTGCGGGTAGGCAATGCCACAGGTCAGCCCAGGGGTGGAACACAGGGTGAAGTCCCAAATGTGGCTGCATCAGGATCAATGAGCTTCCCATGGAGAAAAAACCCTGGTCATTGGAGGACTCTGGGAGATGTCATCACCTGATCCCTAACTCTGGAGGGCAGTCCCCCAGGCCCCCAAGCCTTGGGTAGCATCTCAAGGGGATTGGTGAGCGTGGGCATGGCTGGGAGCCCTGGCACACCAAATGGATTATCTGCAGAAGGGGACACACCACGAAGGAGGGGAAACAGTTTTCCACTCTTGCCCAAGTGATGAGAAGAAAGGCCCCAAAACACAGAAGGGGGTCCTGTCTTCCAAGATGTGCCCGAGGTGTTGCTGCTAAGTTCAGAATGTCTGCCGTAGTCATCCAGCCAGCTGAGCAGCAGACACCTGGCTTCCCTCTACCCCAATCAGATTATGGTTCCAACCATCTTCTGAAGGGGCCCTGGATCTCTGTGGTCTCTCCCCGATCTCTCCCCAGCCCAGACACCAGCCTATCAATGAGAGCAGTCTCTAGGGGCCAGCCCTGCACTGTGGGGTAGTCAGGCATTATGTCTGTGTGTGCCCACATGGTGGATAGATACCTGCATGCTGTCCTTCTGAGAAGCCAACTCCACCGAATTCTCACCCATGCTCAGCTTATGAAAACACCTCCTTCTGCAAGGGCAGGGGTGGACTTAGTGGGCCTGCCCTCTCGCTGCCTGCCCCAGTTCCCCTCGCCTGCCCACATGCTTGTCCCCAGACTGCTCATTGCACCAAGCAGTGGGGAGCACTGTAGTGAGCAGGGTACCTTACCTTTCTTCCTCCCCAGCCCTTTCTTCAGCACAGATGGGGGGAGATAAGGAAAGACAAAAACTACAGCAAGATGGATTTACAGATAATTGTAGAAAGGATTCCCAAATTTGGAATATGGGCAGGGAGGGGGATGGGCTAGGAAGTATGGAGCCTGTGAATTTGGTAGGAGGGACATGGGGGGATATTGGGGGAAATCAGAGAAGGATGAGGTAGCCCCATTCGTCCTCCAGCTCTGGACCCACCTCCAGATGTAGCAGGCCCCCAGGCCCAACAGGAGGAAGAGAAGGCCAGCCAGCAGCAGCCCCAGGACCCAGACTAGCTGCTGGAACAGATGCAGGCGCTGCAGGGCTGGAACACAGGGGATAGTTCAGGGGGCAGCTATGGCTCCAGGCCTCCAGTGCTCCTTCCCAAGTGACTTCCCCAAGATGAAACCCTCTCTAACATTCACTTTATCTCAGGAGCTTGCCCATGAAAAGGAGCTTCAAGCAACCAGTCTAGACTAGACAGAGAAGCTGAGGCAACCCAGGAAAGACCTCAGAAGAAAGCCTTTGGACCTGCGAGCTGGGCCTTGTGCAGAGTGTCCTGGGAGATGGAGCCCTCCCTCACCTCTGGTTCCAAGGTAGGTGGAGGCGGTGGCAGAGCCCAGGGCATTGGAGGCAGAGCACACGTATTCACCCTGGTCCCTGGGCCTCAGCTCCTCAATGTTCACCCTCAAGGCATTGGGGGTGGCTGAGACGTGGATGTGCGACTCAACTGGAGCACCTGAGGGCTGGCTGGAGGCTACCACCCGACCACCAAGATGGAGGGTCAGGATGGCTAGGGGCTCGCTGTCCACTCGGCAGTCCAGGATGCCCTGGGTGCCACCCTCAGGCTGCACAAAGACCGTCATGGTGGGTGTCTTGGGAGGGTCTGTGGGAAGACAAGAAATGTGGTAATTGTAGAAAACAATGACAAATTCCTCTCCTTCCTGTACCCATGCAAGGTAGCTGCTTCTCCCATTAAGAGCCTATTTCTTCACTCCATGAATCTGTGACTTCCTTTGACCACTAGAAGGCAGAAGTGATATTGTGTGACTTCAAAGCTAGATCTAAGAGTCCTCACAGCTTCTGCTCTCCTTGGAATACAACAGCGTGGGAAGCCCAAGCCAGCCTGTTGGACACATGTGGCCTAGCCAACAGCCAGCCTCAACCACCAGTCACAAGGGTGAAGCCATCCTAGACCATGTAACCACAGTTCAGCCACTAGACAACTACAGCCACGTGAGGTGAGACCAGCAGAAGAACTGCCCAGCTGAGCCCAGCCCAAATGTTTGACCCACAGAATTGTGAGGAAATAAAATGGTTGGTGTTTTAAGCACTACGTTTTGGTGTGACTTGCTATGCAGCAATAGCTGACTGAAACAGCATGAGGCCCTGGTGAAAAATGGAATAGAGGACCAAGGCTGATGAGGCCCTACTGTGCACCAGGCACTCTGCGTGCTTTATCTCCTATATGTCTCACAATGTGGGGGAACTGGTGTTTGCAGGTGAGGAAACCAAGGCACAGATGCACAAGATCACACAAGTCAATGGGAGTCCTTCAACCCAGGACTCCATATCTGTGAAGTCCTTGCTCTTTGCAGGCAAAAGAGGAAGAAGATCTGAGGTGGGCATGTGAGATGTGGGGAGACTGGGGGGCGGGGGACATGTGTTATACTCACAGAGCACACGGAGCATGACGGGAGCAGAGGTGGTAGTCCCAGTGGGGAGCTCGGCCTGGCAGTGGTACACTCCAGCTTGGGCACGGGCCACGTGGGAGAAGGAAAGGGTGGGCACAGGCTCTGCATATAGTTGCCGACCATTCCAGAACCAAGTGAAGGTCGAGTTGACTGTGAGCGTGGGGCCACCAGGAAGGTGACAACTCAGGTTGAGCGCTGCACCCTCAGGCATATCCAGGCCCGGCTCAGCCACCACACGCACATCTGTAGGCCAAGGACCAGGAGGTGGTTGGGGATCTGCAGGCCTGCGGGAGCCAGAGCCTCTGGGTGGGATCTGAGGGGCCTCTGTGCATTATGATCTGACTTGGAATCTGGGTCCCTGAAGGTGGGACTCAGTCTTCCTTCATGAGACTTGAGATCTCTGAGGACAGGACTGTCTTTCATCCTCCCACTGGGACCTCCAGGGCTGGGCTGTTCCTCCCTTTCTCATCACACCAGAGTTCTCATGGATGAGGCTATGTCCCACCCTCAGGTTGGACTCCCCAAGGGTGAGGCTGCACCTCCTCTCTCAGACTGGGCTGTGAGGGTAGGGCTATGTCTCCCCTGCACCCAAGCTCCTGTTGGGCATTGCTACACCTCCACCCTTGCAGGGAGATCCCCAAGGGCAAGGTTGTTTCTCCCCCTCAGACTGGGCAACACCCTCCAGTGGCAGCTATTTCTCTTCCAACAGATCAGGGCTGTCTCCACCCCTTTGGGCCAGCCAACCCCCTCCACACAGACTCCACAACCCCAGAGCACGTGAGTCCCTTCTCCTCCCCCATCACCCACTCACTTTCCGCCTGTAGCTGCCCAGTTGTGCTGACCGAGCCCAGCAAGTTGTGGGCCGTGCAGACGAAGGTGTTCTTATCCCCTGAGGGCCCGTCTTGCACCTTTAGCCGCAGGATGTTGCGGGCCACCTGGATGTTGCCTGTCCCTGATGCCAAGCCATGGACCTCGTGGCTGGTGGCCAGTACCTTCCCGCCGTGAGACAGGGCCAGCTCAGCAGGTGGCTCACTGTCCACAGTGCATTGCACCACAGTCTTGGGGCTGGCCCTTGAGTCCCAGAAGAAGGACAAAACAGCGTCCCGAGGAGCATCTGAGGGTGCGGCAGGGAACAGTTGGAGTCCCTCCTCAGAAATTCCATACTGTCCATCGTCCACCCTCATGGCATTGGCGAGGCTGAAGCCTCGGGACAAATTGTCACTTCCTAGAAGTGCTGCCTTCTCAGGAGTCCTGTGGGCAGGTTCCTTCACGCAGGGCTCGCAGGGACCTCGGGCCTCTGTCCTCATCACCTGTGTCCTTCTTTCCCCAAGTGCCCATTCCCTGTGCCCTGCAATCCTGTGCCCACCCCTACCGGGACCTGAAAGCGCCCTCCACCGCCCTGGGTACCCCGACCCGAGGACCCCAGCTCACAGAGGACTTGCAAGGCTGCAGGTCGGGAACTGCGTGTGCCCTGGGCATCTTGAACTTGGCAGGAATAGGCACCGGCATGAGCTCGCATAGCCACCCGGAATGAGAGGGAAGCGGCTGGCCCTTCCTGCAGCCAATGGCCATTGTGATACCAGGTATAGAGGGTGGGTGGGATGGCAGCAGGGTCCTCACAGGTCACTGTGATGGAGGTCCCCTCAGGCACAGTGGCTGACGGAGCCAGGGTCACCTGCACACCTGTCCCAAGGAGGTGAGGGTCAGCAGGGCCTAGTCAGATACCACAGCTGATCCCACCCCTCGTGGGATTGAGCCCTGCCTTACCCTCTAGCCGCAACTCCAGGGACATGTTGGCCTGGCCCAGAGGACTGCGGGCCAAGCAGCTATAGAGACCCTCATCGCTGGGCCTGGGCTCCCTCAGCTCCAGGCGCAGCATATTGGGCACAGAGGCTTCGGTCGAGGAGGCCAGGAGACGACCGGCGTGGCTGAGGGCCAGCTGGGCGGGGGGGTTGCTGTCCACAGTGCACTGTACCAGGGCCAGCCTCCCACCACGACTCTCCAGGAGGTAGGTCAGGCGCAGGCTGCGGGGTGCATCTGTGGGAACACGAAAGGCATAGACGGAGTTCAGAGACCGCAGCCGTGAGGAGGCCAGTGTGCAGGTGCCGTTCAAAACAGGAGGGCCCTGGCTTCCCTCCCCAAGGGCCTCCACTTGCTGAATCTGGGGCACTGCTGTTGTGCCCAGACAGGACCTATCCCCACAGCTCCCCAACTCTAATGCTCCCTGCGAAGTGCCCCATCGGCCAGCTGAGCTCTGGAACTTTCCAGGTTGGGCACCGGTGGGCGTCAGCCATCCCCGGACCCCTGTAGGCTGCTGTCGTTCCTTCCAGCTCCACCCTGCCACCAACCGCACTCACAGAGGACATCCAGGATGACAGGCCTGGAGAGGCGGGGTGCCTGGCCAGGGGCCACCACACCACAGTGGTAAGGGGCAGCGTCTGAGACTGTGACGTTGGGCAGCTGGAGGGAGTGGGCACCCGGGCGCGCCTGCCCATCCTGGTACCATGTGTAGGTGAGCTGGGCCGGCTGGGCGGTCCACACAAGGCAGGTGAGGTTCACCAGTTGCCCCTCCTGCACCGTGGCCTTTGGCCACACATGCACACTCACAGCTGGGGAGAGAAGGAGGGCATGGGGACACCAGTGAGGGTCGTGAGGCTGTGTAGAACAGGCCACCAGTCTCCATGAGGGACGGGAGCCCCTCAGCCTCTGGGAGGCACAGGTGGCCCATCTGTGTTCAGAGGTGGAGCTCAGAGGTGGAGCTCGGTAAACGACCATCATCTCTCAGGTGGTCCCAAGCAGAGTTCTGCAGAGCCCTTCCTGCCCCCGGGGGGTGGGGCACATGAGAGAATACAGGCCTCTCTGGCCCTGCTGTAGTTTCTCCTTGAGTACCACTTTTCTGATTAGTGTTATCCACTGGGCATCCATGTAAAATTCTGGTTTTTCACAAAGGCTCTTCCACGAGCTGTGGCCAGTGTGGCTCAGTTGGTTGGAGCATCGACCCGTGCACAGAAAGTTTGCTGGTTTGTTCCCGTTCACGGCACATGCCTAGGTTGTGGGGTTCAGTCCCTGGTTGGGGTGCGTGCGGGAGGCAACCAACCGATGTTTCTCTCTCACCTCAATGCTTCTCTCCCTCTATTTCTCCCTCCCTCCCCCTCTCTCTAAAAGCAATGAAAAAATGTCCTCAAGTGAGGATTTTTTTAAAAAGGCTCTTTTATGAAACCCAACTTGGGAGACTGCTGCCCTTAAGAAGGCTGGGCAGCATGGAGACTATCCTTATGTTCAGCCATCTTGCCTGTGCCCTAGGCTTCCAGAACCCTCTCTGACCTTCTCTTCTCTTAAGGGAGCCACCCACACACATACTCACAAGCCCGCACTGACCCTGGGCATCAAAATTGGCTGAGGCCGAGGTCTGGCCTAGGGTGTTGGTGGCCTCGCAGGTGTAGACTCCCTCATCCTCCAGCATCGCATTGTGGATCTCCAGGCGCAGCGTGTTGGGGGCCACGGCCACCTTCAGCCGGGGAGAGCTGCCTGCCAGTTCCCCCACACCTTGGAGGGTGGAGGCCACAAGGCGGTCCCCATGGAGCAGTCGTAGCTGGGCCAAAGGGTCGCTACTCACACGGCACAGGAGATGGCCCAGTCGCCCAGGGCCAGTGTCCATCAGGGTGTTGAGTGTGGCCTCGCGTGGGGCATCTACACAAAGTGGGCAGTGCTCAGGGCCTGGCCAGGTGGTCCCTCATCTAAGACTCTCTCGTGGAGGCAGGGCCGCAGAGCAGGGGCTCAGCATCCCCTCCCCCTGCCACACCCTTGGCTCCTTCACACCCCGAGAACACACTGGATGAAAGTGCTTACAGGACACGTGGAGGCTGACGGGGGCAGCCAGGCTCGTGGTAGCTGAACCCGGGGCCTGGGCCTGGCAGTGGTAGGCCCCGGCTTGGCTCAGAGTTATGGCTGCAAAGCGGAGCGTGGCTGAGGCTGACTCCTGGAGGGGCTGGCCATCTCGGTACCAGCGGTATGTGGTCCCTTCCAGGGCCTCTGTGGGCACCCTGCAGCTCAGGACCACGGCCTGGCCCTCCTGGAGCTCGGGTGACGGTGACACCTGCACCCAGGCTCCTGTGGGAGAAACCAAGAGCAAGTGGGGACCCTCTGCCATATCCTCCCACAGTCTGGAACTGGGTGTCTGTCCACGCCAAGACTGCATGGCCTCTCAGTTGTGTGTCCCCAAGCCACAGCTCCCCAGCCAGACCACTGCCGACCTCATCCCCGTGCCTCAGTCTCGTGCTCCCAACGAGCTGGCCTGGGTCTGCCCTGGCGTTGACCACCCGCCACCTTGAGTTACGGCTTTGCTGCCGATCACATCTCGCCCACCAGAGGGTGAACCTCTCGAGGGCCCGACCGACTTAGAGTGTCTGCAGCCCAGCGCCAGGCACAGCGCCTGCACGTGTTGGCTCTTGACCCTGCAAAGACTAAAACAGGAGGAATTTAGGTCATGCTAAGGGCCATGGTGCTGATTGTGAGCTGAACTCAGCATGAGACCAGGGCTCGGAAGGGGAAGCTAGCAGCTGTGTGGCCTTTTCTCTCCGGCCCAGCCCTGCACCCAGGCCCCAGGTCATGAGATCCCAGGAACGGGGGCCTGGGCAAAGGGCAGTCCCTAGTGCCCCCTGGGTCTGAGGCAGGGTGAGACCAAGGGGCGGGGAGTGAGATGGAGGAACAGCTGGAGTGATGACTGAGAACGCAGGCTGTGCCTGGGAACAGATCCAAATTAGTCCCACTCTCGCAGGGCCACCTGCCGGCCCTGTGATCACGAGCAGGCTCCTAACACGCTGGCCCTCGATTTCTCTGCGTGTGAAATGAGTATTATGAATAAGACAAGATGTACAGAACCAAAGCCCGAGGGAAATGTTCAAAAATTGAAGTTTGTCATTGCGAGAGAAAAGAGTGTGTGTTTTTCTTTGGCCTTTGCAGCATTATGGGTATTAACTTTCCTTTTTCCTGGCTTATTTTCATAGGGAGGGTTTTTTTTAAAAGAATATGTGAATATATTCTTATGTATATGTTTATGTGTGTGCATAACACATTTGTATACATGTAATACACACAGGTATGCATAATACACACATTAGGTTTTGTGTGAGATACTTATTATCTAACAAAACTATATTATTACAGAAGAAGTTATCCATCAGAAATTACTCCAACTAAGCAAACTGCTTTGTGCAATTGCCACTGCCTCCTAGTGTCTGCTACAGTTATTACAGCTGAAAATATCTAGCTGGAAACAAAGGGAGGCCTCCTGCGGGCTGGCTGGAAACTGTCCAGAAACCATGGCTGAAAAAGACCTCACATTTCTGCACGAAACCCACATAACCCAGCCCAAAACATGACCAGAGTGACCCCCAGGGCATCCGGGTCTACCCCATCCTCAGAGGACTGACACTCACCTCGGACCTGGAAGAAGAGGGAAGTATTGGCTGACCCGAGGACGTTTGTAGCCTCACAGCGATAGCTGCCAGAGTCCCCAACACCCAGGTCTCCGATCTCTAGCTGTAGGGAGTTAGCCATGGCCTTGGCCTGGAAGCGGCCATGTGATGGGAGCTGGGGCCCCAGGCTGGTGGCCAGGAGGTGCTCCCCATGGAACAGGGTCAGCTGGGCCAGCGGGCTGCTATCCACAGTGCAGACGAACACAGCCCTATAGCCCTGGCCCACGTCCAGGAGAGCTGATAGCTTCGGAGGGTCTGGGGGATCTGCAGGGACAGGGAGAAGCTCAGGCCACCCGAGGTCCCGCTCACCAGCTGCCACATTGTGTCCCATCCCCGCTCTGAACACACAGTCCAGGCCCACGCTTCCCCATGCCCAAACCCAACCCCAGCCTGGTTCCTCCCGGACCTCCTCCCCATCCTTCCTAGTGCCCAATGCTGCCCTGGCCCATCACCCACAGAGCACACTGAGGACGACGGGGGCGGAGAGCTGGGCACCAGGCTCGGAGAGGATGCGGCAGGCGTAGAGAGCGGCATCTGTTCTGGCCACAGGCAGCAGCATCAGGGTCTCCAGGGGGCCCTGGGTCCACAGTGCCCCGTTCCGGAACCAGGAGAAGTTGGCAGGACCACCATCAGCTTCCCGGCTCACATTGCAAGTCAGGTTGGCTCCGGTGCCCTCTGGCAGCGTGTGTGACGGCGTGATGACCAGGACAGTGGCTGGAGAGCAGGCAGCACAGGCCCTCAGTTTGACTGCTTCCCCCCGACCTTAGGGGCCGGTGGCCCCACCTCCCAGCCTGGAGGGGGCAGGAAGGAGACCCTCTGGACTGCCCACCGGACAGGGCAGGAAGGCAAACTCCCACTGCTGGACAAAGCAGTTCCACTGGACGGTCCCTGCCTGGAGCCACAGGTCACAGAGGTCACCCATTGGTCCTGAGTACTGGCCCCCGACCCTGCGCCACCATTCCCTGCACCAACTCACCCTGGGCATTGAAGGTCACCGAGGAGGAGGCGTTGCCCAGGGCGTTGCTGGCCTCGCATAGGTACACGCCCTCGTCCTCCAGCACCGGGTCAGGTATCTCCACACGCAGCAGGTTAGGGGCTCTGTTGACCTTTCTGCGCCCGGAACAGCCCCCACAGCTGCTGCAGCCACCCCCTGACGGCAGGGAAAAGGCTACTACATGGTCCCCGTGGAGCAACCGCAGCTGGGCTGGGGGGTCACTGTCCACCCGGCACTCGAGGAAGCCTCGGCGGCCAGCCCCAACTTCTGCAGCATCGGCGTCCAGCCGGGCGGTGAGCTTGGGCTGGCGTGGGGCATCTGGGGAGGAAGAGCATGGGCTCTCAACCACAGCCTCTGCCAGGGCCTCGCAAGTCCACTCCAGTCTGCCTAGGAACCCACGACACAGTGGAGAAAGGCGTGTGCCTGGAGCTGCCAAAGGACCTGTGCACTGGGCTAGGACAACCGAACCAGGGTGGGAGGAATGCAGCCCCTGCGCCTCGTGCTAAGCAGTGCCCTAGTGCTGTACTGAGTCTATTCCAGGGGGAGCGCCATTTTCTAGCTTGGACAAAGGCAAGTGTGGGCTAGCGTCACTTGCCGAACCCCCACGTGCTCCTGAGCAGGATGCCCTCATAGCTCTCTTTCTGCACCCCAACCCTCCCCCAAGGTCCTCCCTGCCTCTTATCTCTGATCAGCAAGCTGGCTCTATCAGGATAATAGATAATGCCTGAAATGCCCTCTTTCTAGAGGCTTGGCCATGGTGCCCGTGGTGGGTTTGAGGCTGGGGCAGAGGGCCCTAAAATGTCTGGGCTTGGAGGATGGGGACATGGAGAGGTAGAAAAATCCTCAGCCTTGTTCTCCAAATTTCAGCCCTGGCCTGTGGCTGCCCTCTTGATCTAGACCCTGGGAAGTTCAGGGTCAGGAGGACTTAGAGGAGTGAGGGATGGCTAGTGGACCCCAGTGGACCGATCAATACCCCCTAAGACAAGCAGGGGCCAGTGGGGGTGCTGCTCACAGAGCACAGTGAGGACGGCAGGCAAGGACGGCCCGCTGGCGCTGTGACCATCCTGCGCCCGACAGTGGTAGGAACCAGCGTCAGTGCTGGAGGCCGCAGGGAGCAGGAGGCTGCTGCTGGTTCCCTCGAGAAGCAGCGCTCCATTCAAGTACCAGGAGAAGCGGATGTCAGGTGTCTGGCTCAGGCCGCTCCTGCAGCTCAGCGTCACCGCCTGCCCTTCCACCACTTCTGCTGCTGGGCTGATGAGAAGGCGGGCTGCTAGCAGAAGAGGGAGACAGAGAGCCTCAGCTCCCCTGCACATCTGCAGCTCTGGGCCACCCACTACAGGAAGCCCTCCAGCATTCTGCTTTTCCCGCACAATTGTAGGGTAGGTCTGGGCTTCACGCCATCGGCTCTGTGAATCTCTTGACAATCAGGAGGGTTTGCCCTTGAATGACCATTCTGATCTACTGATAGTAACTGGCTGCAGCATGGTTGAGGATTCTGAGCTGGAGCCCACCCTTATGTCAAAAGCCTGGCTTGATCAATTAGCTATGGATTCAGAATAAGAGAAGGATACCTTCTGTACCAAGAACTGGAAGACCCTACTCTATTGTACCTACTGCATCTGACTCCTACCTAGCACAGAACCCGCCCTAAACGTTTGGTAAACAAGGAACAAATGAATGCAAATGAAGGACCCACGAGTTCAGAGTCAGAATGTATACAAAAGCAGTAATACAATCTGCCACGTTTTCCTTTTTGCCTTGACTTCCCTGAACCTCCCATGTTGAGAACACTGTATAGCCTAGGTCCTTGGTGTGATTTTTATTAGCTAGCTAGTGCAGCCCCTCAGCTGAGCTCTCTGGTCTCCTAGGAGGAAGAGGCCAGAGCAGGCCTCTGCTTCCAGCTCCCTCCACCAGCCCCTGTGGCCATCTCACCATTGGCACGGAAGTCCAGGGTGGAGGACACATTCCCATAGGAGTTGGTGGCTGTGCACGTGTATTCCCCGCTGTCAGCTTGCTCCAGATCTCGGATCTCCAGGCGCAGGAAGTTGGGGGCAGAAGAGACTCTGAAGCGTGGGCTGTGGTCATCCTTGCCGGAGGTGGAGGCCAGGACAAGTCCCCCGTGTGACAGCACCAGGGTGGCCACGGGCTCACTGACCACGGAGCAGTGGAGGATGCCCACCAGCCCTCCCTGTGTCTCCAGGAAGGCAGATAGGTCGGGGGCGAGGGGCGGGTCTGTGTGGAGAAGGGCCTGTCACCCTCAGACAGGGGCACTCCCTGGATCCCCCTATATAGTCTATAACCGCTGCACCCCCTTTGTCCCATAATGCCTTGGGAGATGGAGGATGACCCCAGCAGCTCCTGAGTGCCTGCTGAATACACTTTTGTCCCTGGGCTGGGTAAATCACTTCAGTCAATCCTTGGGGCAGCCACGCAGGTGGGGATCAAGGACCCTACTTTAAAGATGGAGAAATTGTCCCTGGCTGGTGTGACTCAGTGGATTGAGTGCCAGCTTGTGAACCAAAAGGTTGCAGGTTTGATTCCCAGTCAGGGCACATGCCTGGGTTGTGGGCCAGGTTCCCCCGTTTGGGGGCACATGAGAGGCAACCAGTTGATGTATCTCTCACACATTGATCTTTCTCTCCCTTTTTCTCCCTCGCTCCCCCTCTCTCTAAGAAGTAAATAAATAAAATCTTTTAAAAAAAGAAAAGAAAATACATGCTGAGGAGCTAAGGGGTAAAGGGCATCATGCCTACAGATTTAGGAATATAAATGGGTGGATGGGTGGATGGGTGGATGGATAGGTGATGGGTAACATATATGTGTATGTATACCAATAGAGCGCACGGGTACACATGCATGTATAGAGTGCATATGTGTTCACAGAGAGAAAAATGTGTGTACATGCATATTCATGTACATATATATACACACAGAATATATACATAAAAGAGGGAAAGCATATGTACCTAAATGTTATCAGATGGGGAATCTAGGTTAAAGGTACAAAACAATTCTTTGTACTGTTTTTGGAAGTTTGAACTTATTTCAAAATAAATTTTTTTTAATCAGGGGAAACTGAGGCCCAAGGAGGTCAAAGCCTTGCCAGGCTTTCAGAGCTCAAGGCCACCAGGCCCCAGAGCCCTAAGCCTCCTGCAGCGGCTCTGCCCTTTGGCCCAGCTCCAGCGGTGCCCACCCCACCACGCACTTACGGATGACCACCACGCTGACGGGCTTGGAGCGCTCTCTGCTCTGGGCGTTCTGCACCTCGCAGACGTAGAAGCCAGTGTCGGCCCTGGTGGCCGAGTGCAGCTGGAGTGTATGGCTGTGGGCATCCTCCAGCAGGGCATGGTTCTTGTACCAGCTGTAGTGCAGGTCCCTCGGTGCTTCTTTAGGCACGTTGCAGGCCAGCGTCACAGTCTGGTTCTCCTGGATGGGGCCTGCTGGGCTCACGTGGACCTCAGCCACTGTGGGGGCAGCATCGGGCACACTGGGGGTACCCAGCCAACTTCCAGGCCCAATTTCTCAGAGTCCCAGCCACTCAGCCTAATCGCTGCACAGTCTGCATCATGCCCCTTCTGCAGCGGAGCCTACTGCATCTCTGTCCTGTTCGCTGGGGTCCTCCTGACATCCCACCCTGCCAGGGAGGTTTGTCATCTGCCTGAGGCAGGACTGGGAATCCACATCCGCATCCCCTCGGCCTCTGTGGCCTGGACCCTTTCCCCGCCCTCTGGTCAACACCCAGGTTCACCCCGGACTCACTGAAGACGTGTAGGCTCATGGGGGGTGAGGCCGAGGAGCCCACGTCATTCTCAGCTTGGCAGGTGTAGACTCCAGCATCGTCCCAGGCTGCCTGGGACAACTGCAGCACGTGGCTCTGGGCTTTGAGGCGTGTCCCATCCTTGACCCACTGCACAGAGCTGACCGAGGGGTAGCTGCTGTTCACCTGACAGGTGAGTGTGACCAGATCGCCTGGACGAATGTTCCCCTCTGAGGGGTTGAGGAGGATCTCCACACCTTTTGGGGCATCTGCAGGGCACGATGGAGTATTGGGTATCAGGTAAGGGGCCCCGGGGGGTACGGGGAGCACTACTCCTCTCTCAACACTGTGCCCTAAGGAAGCCCACCCGGATAAATCGTCAGTCCCACCAGCTCCCTGTCCAGGGCTGCACTGCCCCCCACCTCATGTTCCTCACCCCTTCCTTCACCCACAAGAGGCTGATAACACCATGCCCAGCCTGGTGCCCAGCCCACCCCGCCCTCCAGGGTTTTCTGCGTCATGACACTGCCCACTGCCCTCTGTTCGATTTGGGGCCGTGGGTCCCACCACACTGCTCGCTTTGGTGGCCCGTGGTCACTGTCGGTAAGGGACCAAGCACTTGATGGAAGGCGCCAAAGACAGAGTTAAACTCTCTCTGAGAATGGTTAACCCACGTGTAAGAAGGATGCCGATAACACAAACTGCATTTCCTTACATCTTGTTTCCAAGCTTCTCGCTATGGAAATACACTAACGAAAGCTCACATTTTCAACTGTTTAATCTACATAGATATGAAAATGGTAGAAGGTAGTAGTTTTGACTGCTTAGTGTGTGCGGGGCACTGCTCCGGTTTCCATAACAGTGCCATGAGGTAGGACCCAGGTTTATTGTTACCTCCCCTACAAAGACCAGAAAACGGAGGCTCCAAGAGGCAAGTAACCTGCCCAAAGCTTGCTCATCTAGTGGACGGTGAAGTCAGCCATCTGATGCCTGTGAACAGTGGTTGTTCTAGAAGAGGCTGCCTTGTTTTGCTGTGATGGGAAGATGCTCAGTGAGGTGGAGACCCCGGCTCTGCCCCACAGCCTCTCTGCCATGTCTCAGTGATACTCTGACCACCGTGTGTGAGCTCAGCCTTAGAAGGGGTCGACCACCCCCACCCCAGCATCCTCCAGAGCTGGGCTAAACCTCAGGGTCCTTGCTGCCTGACCCCTAAGTCTCTGGCCTCAGTGACAAGAGGTAAAAGGGAGCCATTAAACAGGGCTCCTTGTGCTTGGCAGTCTCTCTCCACCTGCCCCACCCAGGAGGTCAGAGTGCACCCAGCTTTGCTCCCTTTCTGTGGGCTGGAGAAGGAACTGGTCTGCACTGAGAAACTGCACATGTGTGCTTGGCAACAAGGGTGTGGCCCTCAGCACACTCACGCTGCACTTGGAGGTGAATCTCGCCCTTTGTCTTGTATTGGGCCACCGAGAGCTGGCAGCTGATGGTCCGGCCGTGGTCCTGCCAGGACAGGGCCATGTGGAGGATTTCCTGGTGTCTGATGCCCGTGGGCTCCAGCTTCTGGAGGTGGAAGGTGCTGGAGCGAGCAGGGTCCTGGCCCTCCCACTGCAGGCTGACAGGCTCTTGCGGGCACACGTAAGGAGTGGAGCAGTTGAAATCCATATCTACACCCTCTCGAAGCTCTAGCGGTGAGGCGATGGCGGGCATACCGGGCCTCTCTGAGGACAAAGACAGGAGGCTCAGGACCCCCCTTCACCACACTTGAGACCTCCTGCCCTGCAATCCCCAGCCGAGGGGCTTCAAAGAGAAGGAGAGATTGCTTTCTACCCCTGCCCCCACGTCGGGTAAACACATGGAGAACGCAAGGCTGGGGCCAGGCCGGGGCTGGGGCCGGGCTTAGGACAGGGTTGGGGCTGTGAGTCAGTGGGGCCAGAAGCAGCTTAGGAGTCCCTTCCAGGCAGTAGCCAGGCCACCCTCTTCCTCACCTGCCACAGTCACTGCCGTGCCTCTGACATCTAACCAGCGGTTGACATCACTGATCTCGAAGCGGAAGTTGTAAGAGCCCGAGTCCTGGGGGCTCAGGTCCTTGAGCAGCAGGTTGCACACCTTGTGCTCTGTGTTCCCCAGAAACTGGGCACGGCCACGGAAGCGTTCTTCCACCAGCTGGGGGTTCTGCGAGTGGTGAACCACCTGCCGGTTTCCCGAGTAGTCAAAGTACCAGATGGTCGTGATGCTGTGGAGCACCTCCACATTGGCAGGGAAACTGAAGACACAGGGGATGACGAGGCAGGACCCCTTCACGCCCTGCACGGACTCAGGACTGGAGACACCCCATAAGGCCAGGACTGAGGGAGGGGCAGACAGACAGGAGAGTGATGCAGGCCTGACATTCCACAGAGTCCTATGATATGCCCTACAGACGGTGCCCCCAGTGGGCCCCCAAACCCTGCCCTGCCCCCAGCACTACAGCCCCTCCGGGTGCCCCAGGGAAAATCACTGCTCCCTGCCGCAGCCTCCGGTTTCTGCCCTTCAGCCTCAGCAGCCACCTGTGACCAGTCTGCTGGGCCAGCAAGGGCTGGGCTCCTGAAGGCCAGCGAAGCTTACCTGTGGAGAAGGACGAGGCCAGGTGGAGAAGCTGAAGCAGGCAGCCCATAGCAGGTTCTCACACCGGTTCTGATGCCTAAGAGGGTGGTGAGGGTACCTCAGCCTCAGAGCCTGCCGAGAGAATGTCCGGCCGTGTGTCCTTGTGCGCTATGCTGGCCAGCCCAGGGAAAGGGCAGGGCTGCCAAGAACCCCTGGAGCAGCCGCCAGCTGGGAGCCAGGAGCCCACGTTCACGGCTTGGACTTCACCCAGGAATGCCCTCCCTTGGTGGAATGCATCAGAAAGCCCTTTATGTGTCCCTAAGCCCCACCCCAAGTTCTGCTTTCCCAGACCCTCAAGAAACTTACCCCGGAGCAGATGAACAGCTGTTTCTCCCTTTCCCTCCACTTCCCTGTCCCTCCTGCCACCCAAGCCAACAGGAACTGGAACCCCGAGAGGCCCGGTGATTTACTCCAAGGCAATGAGCAAGAATGATGGTTTCTTTCTTGAGCCTTACCTCCCTACCTCTAGCCTTACAAGCTATATGCCATGTGGAGCTTGACTGAGCATTTACCAAAGTGCTGTCTTTAAAGCACTCCCTCACTCAGAAACCTTCTGTGGCTCCCCATTGCCCATGAGATGTAGGCCCAATACATCCCTGAAAGGTTCTCATTTCTTATCCCCACTCTGCTCCCATTCCCTGCTCCCCCCACACCCTCCCCAGGGACAATCCCAGCTGCCCACAAGCTCTTCAGTTGACCAGCTGCTTCCCCTCCACCAACAATCTTTGCTTGTTGAAACTTTATTCAGCCTTCAAGGTGCAACTTGAAAGTGGCTTCTAGCTGAAACTTCCCCTTGGGGTTCTAATACCCACCCAGCATCATCTCTGTGCTTGCCTTGTCCTTGGCATCTTGTGGGCACCTGGAACTGGGGACATGTGCCCTGCAGCACAGGAGAGCCTCAGAGGTGTGGTCCTTGGGGACTTAGAGTTGGTGACGGGGGCCATTCTAGGTGCAGCACTGGGCACAAGGGCCCTGCACAACACATACCCCTACAAGCATGAGTTAATTGCCTACAGTCTACCATGCATAAGAAGGAAAGGGGCCCTCCGCCACGGAGTGCCCCTGGTGAGGACAAGGGGTGCCACAGGCGTGAATCCGAAGGGGAGAGAGGACAGAAACCCGTGTGACTAAAGCTATAAATCCGCTAGAAGAAGACATGGATGGAAATCTTCATGACCTAGGATCAGGGCAGGATCTCTTCAGCATGGCACAGAAGGTACAAGCAACAGAAGAAAAATACATGAATTGAACTTGATCAAAATTAAAAACGTTTGTGAATCAAAGAACATTATCAAGAGAGTAAAAACAAAACCTCACAGAAAGGGAGAAAATATTTGCCAGCCACAGGATCGGTATCGTACCTGAGGGATTAATGTCTGGAGGATACAAAGAACGCCTACAGCTCAGCCCCAACGGACTCCAAACAACCCAAATTCAAATGGGCGGAGGCCTTGAATAGACATTTCTCCAAAGGTGGTATAAAATGGTCAAGAAGCCCATGAAAAGATACTCGACATCACTCGTCATAAGGGAAATGCAAACCCAAACCATGAGCTGCCCCTTCACACACATTCGAATGGCTTAACAAACAAAACCAAAAAATGACAAATGTTGGAGAGGACATGGAGAAATTAGGGAGCTTAGTGCATGCGCTGCTGGTGGGGATGTAAAGTGGCGCAGCTCCTGCGGACAACTGTTTGGTGGCTCTTCCGAAAGTCAGACATATTCCTAGCTGGGTGCCTCTGTTGGTTGGAATGTAATCCTGTGCAGGTTCGACCCCCGTTCAGGGCACAAACCTAGGCTGCAGGTTCGATCCCCTGTCAGGGCACATACGGGAGGCAACCGATCGATGTTTCTCTCTCATATCGATGTTTCTCTCTCCATCTCTCTCTCTCTCTCTCTCTCCCCCCCTTCCTCTCTCTCTAAAATCAATTAACATATCCTCTGGTGAGGATTTAAAAAATTGTTAAAACAGTCCATTTCACCACACTCACATACAAAAACCCATGTTGCCAACTTTGCAGTCCTCCCTAGTCCTAAATGCTGACTCCACAGAGGGAGGGGAAGGGCCTGGGGAGGCTGGAAGTAGGGACAGGAAACTCATGACCACTCCCGGCCCCCAGCCCATCAGCCCAGCTGATTCTGGCGGCTACCAGGGGCCACACCTGGGGAGGGCTGAGCAGAGACACCCGGGGCCTGCATGGAGGTGGAACTGCCTGTCAGGATGACAAAACAGAACTTAGCCAAGCGTGAAAGGAAGAGGGATGGCTTGCGTGAGCAGCATATCAAAGCAAAGGCGAGGGAAGGCCCAGAAGAGCACTGCCCCCCAGTAGGGGACCCAGCTCCCTGTCTTGGCTGCTCCAGCAGACAGGTCTGGTCATTTTCGGATGCCCAGTGGCTTGTCCCCAGTTCTCTGGGCAATCCTAGGCCTGCTCTACCCTCATCCTCCACACCTGACTTTGGCCGTAGGAAAGGCGCATGCTGGCCCAGGCTGTGTCCCCTGACATGGATGCTGGCCTGAAAGGTAGCGTACTGTGCACGGTCGGGGGCAGATACAGCCCTGGAGCCTACAGCCACACTGGGTATCAGGGTCAGATCCTCTACATCTGGGACATCAGCAAGACAACAGGCACGTGTCTTGCCAATATCCCCAGCTCCCCCTGTTATTCCCATGCTGGGCAATGCTGAACCTAATGGTGGAATTTTAGACATACTGATCCCAGAATGGAACAGGGATTTTTGGAATGTGTGAGAGGACCCTTTCTAGAACTACCCCAAATTACATCACGCAGGTGTCACAACACTTAACCCGTCCTCAATACTCGAGGGGTTGGTTCCATCAGAGTCCAGCTTAACAGCTCAGACTGTTCCACCCTAAAGACCAGCCTCGACCCAGGGAACTGTCCAAGAAAAAGAAAGGGCAAGAAGGATGACCCTTGTCTCTGTTTGAAAGTCTGGTATTGAAGGCTTAGGCTAAGTGGTGTCCCAGTGTGCACCAGTGCCCCCTGGTGGTAGAGAGGCAATTGTGGGTCCTGGGGAAGGGGGTGGGCATGCTGGGGGACAGCGAACAGCACAGGGTTCTAAGGCAGTTTTCTGCACGCTGTTCCTCCTGAGAAGAGGAGACAAACCCAGCCTGGGGAAGGGGAGCTTTCCAGGGCATCCAGACCAAGGTTTTGATTCTCCAAGCCCTTTGGGTGTCTGCCAGTACCCCAGCAGCCCTAAAACAACCTGCCCCTTGGGCAAGGACTGTTTGGGAGAGCATCGTTCCCCAGACCTCAGGAAGTTCCTGAGGTTCATCCTTGCATCCTCAAGTCTGGGGCTCTGAAGACAGTTCTACCCCCCACTTCTACCTAGAAATGGTACAGGTTGCATCATGGCTAGGATGGGGTGGCCTGGCCCTTGGCGGGCTACCATGTTTGTTGCCAGCGCAACAGCAAGTCAGTAGGTAAAGTCTGTGTGAGACCAAGCGTCCCAGGACAGCTGGGGAGGGTGGACTGGGACTCTGAGACCCTGACCTCTGATCCCACAGGCCAAGCCCAGCCTGGGGGAGAAAGGTCAGAACAGCTTCACTGTAGGCGAGGAGGAGGGATTCGGTTTCTGTTTCCCAACGCAGGGCTTCTCCCCAACTTCCCTCTCAGGCTGGAGAAGGAGGGAACTGGGGTGACACAGCCAGCTGGAGTGCTCTGCCCGCTGTGAGAAAATCAGGGCACAGCTGGCAATTCCAGAAGTGCATTGTAATAGCAGAAAGCCCCCAAAATTTCATTCTGGAAGTCCTATAATCCATAAACGAGGTCCAGGGCTTTGTAGTTGGTGGCAGGAATGTCCCATTGTATTCTGGCCATACATGCCCTCAGCCCGAGCACCGTTCCCTGAGCTTTGCTGATCGGTGCTGGGGTCCTGCGCTCTGACGAGTGGCGAGGTGGGGGACTATGCAAGACGAAGGTCGGGCTGGGGCTGGGCCGGGGTGAAGGCCAAGGTTAGGCTGCGATTACATGGAGGTGAGAATGTTGGGGTTGGGGTGAGGTAAAGGCCAAGGCTGTGGCTACATGGAGATGATGATGATTAGTAAAAGGTCGGTGATGAGACAAGACTGAGGGTGAGGTAAGGTTGGAACAGGGACCACGGCTGGACAGGAGGGCGGTTAGGATTGGGTCTGGGAGTAGGATGTGGGATGGGGGAGATTTGGAGCGGTGAAGGGGTTTAGGATATGAGTGCAGCTTTGATTAGTGTCTTGGGCTTGGGTTGATTTGGCGTCCAGCTCCCACACCCAGATGCCCCACCAGTCAACCTCAGCCCAGCCCCACTCCCAACCCTCCACTTGCCTTGCAGGGCCAGGAATGGGCATACCTGCTCCACAGGGAAGTGACTGCAAGGCTGGTGAACTGCAGGTGAGCAGAACAGGAAGGAAGTCCAGGAGCTCGTGGTGCTGCTGGCTCTCCAGGGCTCTGTCACCCTGGAGAGAGGAGATCCAACCTCAGGGGCTGCTTCTGCTTTTCCCCAAACCTCAGCCCTACTGCGAGCCCAGAGGCTGGTCAGGGAGGCAGCTGCAGGCCTTATGCAATACCAACACAGGAAAGACCTCACTGGCAGGGGAAGGTCCCCGGCAAGGCCAGGCTCTGAGGGGACTTGAGCAAGCAAAAGTGGGATCTGGGGTCACGCTGGAGCCTCATCTCAGGCAAAGTGTGAAGTGGAAGTTTCTACTGACCCCTCTCTTTAGGGCCACTTGGACTTTTTAGGGAGTCTGAGAATGGAACGCAGCTTTCTGCACACTGTTCCTCCTAAGAGGAGACAAACCCAGCCTGGGGGAGGGGAGCTTTCCAGGGCATCCAGACCAAGGTTTTGATTCTCCAAACTGTTTGGGTGCCTCCCAGTACCCCAATGTCACCTGGATACTTTGAGAGAACCCTACACCCCAAGGAGCAGGCCTTACTAGGGAACACAGGGGCTCTGACATCTATAACACCCCTCAGACTGGATCTCTCTGATTCCTCTTCCCTTCCCCACTGTCCTACATCCCCACACCCCTGACACATGATTTCAACAAGCCCCCCACCCCTACTGAGGCAGAAAAGGAAAGACCTCAGCATAGCTGAGTGACTGTTATAATACTGGAGCCCATTTTATTGAGGGTCTACTGTGTGCCAAGCACTTGACATATGAGACAGATGTTAATTGCTCCAAATAATCCTGAATACAAGGGATAACACATTTCTCTGTTTTGCAACTCAAACTTACTTCAGCTCAGCCCCTGCCTATCAGTAGTGGTGGGGAGCCCAACCTCGGCAGATCAGCCCCTCTCTGTCCTGTGGGCAAACCACAGGTGCAGACCAAAAAGGGCGGGCAACCCTGAATCAGATCGACCCAGGAGCCCAGGCCACAGTGACCCAAACAGATGTCTCCTGACATTCTATCCCGAAACTCTCAGGCCCCAGAGAACTTAGGCCTCTATCACTGTGGCCTCTTTGCAGCCCCTGTATCACTCCTAACCTTGGGCCATTTCTTCTTTGGAGCCAAACAGAATGGATTCATTCCATTGCTTCCTCCACCAACCCCAACATAAAGCTTGTTAGTCCAGAGACCCACCAGCTCTAGGCCTGGGCAGCGTGTTGGCCCCAGTCCTTTCGTCTGCTGTGGACTACATGTATCTATCCCACGGCTTCACAGGGGGCAAAGCGCAGTCATTACCCACTGATTTGGTCTTGGCCAAAACTTGTGTGGCCAGTGGATGTGCGTGGGACACAAACAAAGGCTTGAAATGTACTTGCATAGTTGGCCTTGCCCTCTTGCATGTTTGCCATCGCCACTCAAAAGACATACTCCAGCTGACCCGCTGGCCCCAAGAGGAGGGCAGACATGGGGAACAGGCCTGAACCAACCCCACAGCCTGAAACAAAGCCCCGTGAGCCCAACGAAAGTCAGCCGGCCCTGCGCCCGCCCGCGCACACGGGTTAACTGTTGGATGCCGCTGAGAATTCTGTGTTGCTTGTTGGCTGCAGTAGCAAACTACACAAGACCCTGCGCAGTCTTCCTTGGGATAAAGAGAACTAAGACTCGTCTACTTTGCCTAGTCAGGGAACATTACCTTTTGGTGTTTCTTCGAGCTTACAGCTCCAAAATTAATTTAAAAATAAAAATTCTTAGGCTATTTTTTCAATCAGTCACACCGCTACACATACTTTTAACTTTCACAAACCCTCGGTAGGGTGGGTGCTGTTATTCTCACTCCAGATGTGGGAAATAAGACATGGGGACATAGGAGGTTTACCCAAGGCATAATGTCTTGGCTGCAAAAAGATAAATAAGACCTCACCAAAGAGATCTACATATGGCAAAGAAGCACATGAAAAGAAGCTCCACACCATGTGTCATTACGGAAATGCAAATTTAACTAATCACGAAATACCACTGCACACCCATTTGAATGGCCAAAACCCAGAGCACTCACACCCCCAAATGCTGGGGAGGATGCGGAGCAACAGCAATTCTCCTTTACTGCCGGTGGGAATGCGGAATGGTGCGGCCACTCTGGAAGACAGCTGGGCAGTTTCTTCCAAAATGAGTCATACTCTCACCACACAGCCCAGCAATCGTGCTGCTTGGTATTTATCCAGCCAAGTTGAAAAGTTATGTTTACGCAGAAACCTGTACGTGGATGTTTACAGTAATTTTATTCATAATTGCCAAAACTCAGAAGCAACAACTGTTCATTTATCCATTCACCTACTTGTCCTTCAGTAGGTGAATGGATAAATCAACGGTCATATACACCAAACGATGGAATATTATTCAGGGAAGTTAGCTACATATCAAGCCATGAAAAGCCATAACAGAACTTTAAATGCATACGACTGAGTGAAAGAAGGCAGTCTGGAGAGGCTGCACGCCGCATGATTCCAACGATGTGACGCGCTGGGAAAGGAAACCGTGGAGACACCGAAAACACCAGTGGTTGCCAGGGGCTGGGGAGGGAGGGATGAATGAATGGGGGAGCATGAGGACTTTTTAGGGCAGTGAAAATACTCTGTATGATACTCTAATGAGGGATTCACGTCATCCCACATCTGTCCAAATCCATAAAATATGCAAAACCACGTGAACTGTACCATAAGCTATGGACTTTGGGCGACTATGCTGTGTCAGTATAGGTTCGTCACTTGTAACAATCTTGTGGGAGATGTGGATAACTGAGGGGTGTGGGGCCTGCGCCTGTGTGGGGGAAGAGGGCATACGGGAAGTTTCCGTACCTCCCCCTCATGTTGCTGTGAACCTAAAACTTCTCTTTTAAAAAAAGAAAAGAAAGGACAGAGGTCATTCCACTCACTCCATTCTCCCAATAATTTTGGCCATAAATGGGAGGCGCTCTAACTTGGACTTCTTCCATTACATGAAACTAATGCCCTTGACTCTTTAGACAACGGACATTTTCAACCTTGAGACAGGTGGCTCAAAGTAGAGTGATAACTACATTCATACCCATATTACTTGGAGGGTGTAGATAGAAGGAGTAAAGGTGAGGGGGAAACTCTTTAACAAATCTTGGGCTTTCGTGTCCCGATGTTCCATCTCATTGTAATTAAATATATCAGATCAAAATCTGCCCTAAGAATGGCAGATCCAAAAATAGCAGAACTTTTCAGAATTGGGAAAGAGCATGAGCAAAGATGTCAAACAATTTTTTTTAGTGGCGATGCTTGACGTGTGAAATCTTGAGTATGAAATTAAATCTGGCTAAGAAATGAATTTACTTCATGGCTTAATGGTGTTACTCTGAGCAAAATTTTGATAATTTTTTTTACTTTTGTTCTGAAATAAACCAGCATAATTTTTTCAAATGTAAAAAACCGTGGCTAAAGTACAGGAAACTCCAAATAACAGTGGTTTAAATAAAACAGAAGTGTATCTTTCTCTCCCTCAAGTAAATGTTGGCTTCTAAAACTGATATGGCAATGGAACAGTAAACATGAAACTAGACCACTTCTTAATTTTCTGCTCAGCCATCTTCAATGAGCTACTTCCATTCATGGTCCATTATTGCTGCTGACTTCCAGCCATTACATCTGCATTCAAGGAAGTAGGATGGAGGAAAGAACAAACTCCTGTCCTTTTTAAAAAAGATTTTATTTATTTATTTATTTTTAGAGAGAAAGAGAAACATCGATGTAAGAGAAAAACATCAATCGGTTGCCTCTCACATTCACCCTGACTGGGGACCAGGTCCACAACCTAGGCATGTGCCCTGACCAAGAATCAAACAGGTGATCTTTTGCTTTGCAGAATGATGCCCAGCTAACTGAGCCACACCAGTCAGGGCCAAACCCCTATCTTTTAAAAAAATATATATATTTTATTGATTATGCTGTTACAGTTATCCCATTTTTTCTCCCCTTTATTCTCCTCCGCCCTGCACCCGCCTCCCACCATCACTCTCTCATCCCTTAGTTCATGTCCATGGGTTGTACATATAAGGTCTTTAGCTTCTCCATTTCCTATGCTCTTCTTAACCTCCCCCTGTCTACTTTGTACCTACCATTTATGCTTCTTATTCCCTGTACCTTTTCCCCCATTCTGCCCCCTCCCCTCTCCACTGATAACTCTCCATGTGATCTCTATTTCTGTGATTCTGTTCTTGTTCTAGTCGTTTGCTTAGTTTCTTTTTGGTTTTGTTTTTTAGGTTTGTTGTTGATAGTCATGAGTTTGTTGTCATTTTACTGTTCATAGTTTTGATCTTTTTCTTAGATAAGTCCCTTTAACATTTCATATAATAAGGGATTTGGTGATGATGAACTCCTTTAACTTGACCTTATCTGGGAAGCACTTTATCTGCCCTTCCATTTTAAATGTTAGCTTTGCTGGAGAGAGTTATCTTGGATGTAGGTCCTTGCCTTTCATGACTTTAAATACTTCTTTCCAGCCCTTTCTTGCCTGCAATATTTCTTTAGAGAAATCACTGATAGTCTTCTGGGAACTCCTTTGCAGGTAACTGTCTCCTTGTCTCTTGCTGCTTTTAAGATCTCCTTATCTTTAATCTTGGCTAATGTAATTATGATGTGCTTTGGTGTGTGCTTCTTTGGGTCCAACTTCTTTGGGACTCTGAGCTTCCTGGAAGTCTATTTCCTTCATCAAATTGGGGAAGTTCTCCTTCATTGTTTTTTTTTTCAAATAAGTTTTCAATTTCTTGCTCTTCCTCTTCTCCTTCTGGCACCCCTGTGATTCAGATGTTGGAACATTTAAAACTACCCTGGAGGTTCCTAAGCCTCTCCTCAATTTTTGAATTCTCATTTCTTCATTCTGTTTTGGTTGAATGTTTATTTCTTCCTTCTGGCCCAAACTGTTGATTTGAGCAGATTTCCTTCCCTTCACTGTTGGTTCCCTGTATATTTTGCTTTATTTCACTTTACATAGCCTCCACTTTTTCCTCTATTTTGTGGAAGTAGAGGAAACTCAACCATTTCTGTGAGCATCCTGATTACCAGCGTTTTGAACTGTGCTTCTCACAGGTAGGCTATCTTTTCATCACTTAGCTCTATTTTTAGACTTTTGATCTCTTCTTTCATTTGGGCCATATTTTTTTGTCTTGACCCTCCTTTTATGTTGTCAGGGGCGGAGCCTTAGGTACTTGCTAGGATGGGACAACCCATGTCACTGTGTTGTGGCACTGTGGGGGGGGGAGGAGTCTGAGAGGGAACAATGCCACTTGCCTGACTCTCCACTGGCTTTCAGTCACTCCTCCTGCCACCCATAAGCAAATTGGGCCCTTCTGGTGCTGATTCCCAGGTGAGTGGGTTTGTGTACCTGATAGGACCCTGTGGATCCGTCCAACGAACTCTCCTGTGAGGCTGGGAGTTTCTCCCGTTGCTGCAACCCCCATGGATTTTTTTTCAGCCAGAGGTTTCGAGGCTTTATGTCCCTACACCGGAGCCCTGGGTTGCACAGTCTGTCTCACTCTCCAGTTGTTCCTCCTGGTTTATCCGCACACAAATGTGGGACCAGCCACTCCACCAGCCATGTGTCCTCTCCTTCCCAGCTGCCCGTCTCCGCCCCTCCTACCAGTCTGGGTGAATGTTTCTTCTTTAACTCCTTGGTTGTCAGACTTCCACACAGTTTGATTTTCTGGCAGTTCTGGTTATTTTTTTTTTGTTTTTAAATTTGTTGTTATCCTTCTTTTGGTTGTGAGTGTATCTACCTATGTCTCTATCTTGGCCGGAAGTCCTACAAACCCCGATTTTTAAGAGTAATTCTTTAAATTACAGGTTTTATTTCTGCTTGTATCTCACTAGCCAAAGTTAGTAACATGGCCTTATGTCTTTATTCTAATAGATAAGGTGCCCAGGTAAATATTGGGGGCTCATTACTAAGAGATAGAGGCGGGATAAAGCCCTGCCCTTATATGGTGCAATCAGAACCCTAATTCTATCATTCATTTTTTTGGATCCCAGCCCCAGGCCCTTTCCCAACTCCTTGATGGCATCTCTGCAGAGCCTGCTGTCTCCCCCAGAGGGCGCCAGAGTCCCCAGCTTCCTCGCCTTTGTCTTCAGACCCAATTGTGCAACCTCTGAGTTGTGGACAGTTCAGTTCATAGTAGCCTGAGGGAGAGACTTTCTGGACCATGCTGTGGTCTGTGTGGGGGCAGGTGGGAGTGGTACACTGCAGTGGTTAAGGGCCCTGCATAGAGCTGAGTTCAAAGGCAGACACTCGCCCCTGTGTAATCATGGGGAAGTCACTCAACCTCTCTGAACCTGAAGTCCTCCAGACAGCTGGTATGAAGCACTGCCCACAGGGCTTGGAATATAAGATGAGCTCTGTGAGTGCATAGTGAGAGGCACTGAAGGCCGTGTCCCCCCTCTTCCACCCAAAGGGCCCTCTACTCCCGTAGCCGCACGCATTTTCCACTCATGCAGCCACTCCACACATCCTGCGGTCTGCCCCTCGGGCTCCCTCCCCCTGCTTACGCCCCTTGTACTCACTCACTTCTGGGAACATGAAGGGCCACCCTTCCCCCCAAACCAGCCACCAGGTCTGTGGGATGACCCACTGAGGGACTGGCTTTGAGGCCAACAGGTCCACTGAGGCCTCACAAGAAAATAAAAAGGCCCAAGTTGTGGGTCCGCCCTTCCTCCTTCCTGTGAGGGGTCTGCGTGTCCAGTGTGAAGATTTGCAGCCCCAAGGGACTCCATCTGTGAAGAGTGGGATGGAGTTAGACACATTTAAACCACGTACTGACTTCCAGTTCTAGATGGTGGGCTGAGAACATGTCTCCACCACCCCTAGCCCTTCAAATGCCACCAAAAGCACAGAAAGAAAAAGAAAAACAGAAATAAACCCATAGGAAGGCTGACAACAGGATGGCTGGGGGTGGGGCATCAATTGTCCATAGATTTTGATTGACATCTAGAAGACAGAAAAAGGGCTGACTGCAGTGAGGGACAAATGGGGGCAGAGGAAGCCATAGCTGAAACATGCCTGGAGAGGTAGCTGACCCAGAGGCTGGAGCAGGTAAGGAGAGCAGGAGTGGGCTCTCTAAGAGGGACAGTAGGCATAAGGACTTCTCTGCCCCCATTGCTAAGGATCCAGGGCACAGGAAATACCCTACCTCAATGCCAATACCAACCAACTCTGCCCTTTGTTCATAAAGATGAATTGGTCAGCAGGTATTACCAGACAGCTAAAAAATAAAAAGAAAGAGAAAAGCAGAATTAAGAAAATAATGACAAACAGCTATTGAGTTCTTACCGTGTGCCTGGAGGCGTTTCTCATTTAATGGCCCTCTGAGCTAGCCGATTGCTATGTCCTCTTCAGGAACCCTGGCACGGGAAGGCAACACAACGTGGCTGAGGTCTGCACTGCTAGTGAGGGGCAGAGATGGAACCTGAACTCAGGCAGGTGGTTTCCTGCATCATACTCTGAACTGCCCAGCTATACCCCCTCTTTAGTAAGCTGAACGAAAGGTGAACGAACTGATCCCAGAAGAAACACATCATCGAAAGAACAGAAGAGAACTTATAAAAAGACTCTAATACTATCACATTCATAAAACCAAAAAGAGGCAGCTATGAAAATAAAGCAAGAAGTAACCCTTGGAATTTTAAAATAGAATCACTGAAATAAAAATAAATCCAATAAAAAAGAGCATGAACAGTTGTGGTTTGGGTATCCAAAATGAATTCACTCTTTTTTTGGTATTAAAATAACCCCTCTAATTCCCCTGCTGTACTCTCAAACCCTGTGGATTGGGTAGGACTGACAACTACCACCGCCCCTCACCACTTGCTACATAAGATGAAGTTGTTGCTGCTGGAAGTCCACCATGAATAGCCAGGGATAAAGACAACCCCAGGGCAGAGGAAAAACATATAGTGGTCCTAGGTCCTTGGTGACATCATTGGAATCCCTGGATCAAGCCTTACCTGAAGCTGAAGGGGTGAGTGCTCCTCTCTTTCTCTCTCAATATCCACTGATAAAACCCCATAGAAGGACTCCATTTTCCACGCCTCAGTTGTGTGTCCATACCTCAGAGTCATCATCAAGAGCTGCCAGACCTTGGGTACGAGCCCTCCCCAAAGGCACTGCAATTGGAAAAACCCGGGTCACACAATCGGACTAAGGGAACAGCAGTTCACCAAAACAATGCTGGGTAGACACACCAACAGCTACCACAACTCACTACATGTATAAAGGGCCCAGGCGCGGGGAAGTGCGCACGGCAAGTGGGCTTTGTGGTCACATAATGGAGATGACATCTGTTTCTTCTCTCAAAAGGGAAAAAAAAGGTAATTAGAAAACCAGAAACAACAAAATCTACTCCACGAACCAAATGTGAAGCAAACACGCATGAGGCATGATTTGGGGCAATTAGTGGAGTGTAATAAAAGAACCTGTGTTTGACTTGAACATTTGAGACAGCAAATATCCCCTTCGAGGAGCAGAGGGTAGAGAAGGGGATGGACCCACCTCATGACGTGGTTCTGCAGTAAGCCGTGTTTCTATAATCATAGGATTGGTGAGTTCTTAGCTCTCAGAATGAAACCGAAGCTAAAGAATGGCAGATGTAATTATAATTGCAGAACACAGTGTGTTATAAAACTTGACCACAGGAACGCAAAGATAAAACCGACAGAGATTAGAAGGAGGTGGGGAAGGAAAGCTGCAGGCAGCATAGAGGGGCTAATTGTTTGTAGGCAGCGCTGGGGCTCAAGAGACGTTGTCTGAGGTGGATGGACAAGAAACGAAGTTTTAAATACAAGTGGCCACGGGGGGACCTGGGAGATAGCGTGGCTTAAATTCTCGCTTTAATGATGAGCTATCACTAGATGCTCTCCTGAGTGACTAAATTGAGAAACAAAGGTAGAGAATATGATTTACTACGATGACGCTAAAACTCCCAAGTAGCTAAAAACGGAAGAAGTTCTGAGGAGTGGAACTGGGCATAGGAAGTTTTGCTGTTGTTTGTTTGTTTTGTCCTGGTTTGCTGGTTGAATTTCTTTACTGACACGTGTTACACCTTTTCAGAAGCCCCCCACCCACTCACCAGCTCCACCTCCTAGGTGTGAACGGAAGGTTGACACTCCCTTCCCACCTCTTTCTAGTTCGTTTTCCTGTTGATACTGGAGAGGCTGGGAAGAAATGTACATTTCCCAGCTTCCCTGCTAGCTATCTTAATGCCACCACCCCACCCAGACATAATTAATTTCTCACTTCATCAAACTGGTCAAATAATAATCTGTTCCAAAAATCTGGAGCTGGAACTGAGAGACACTATTTGACATCTGCTCATAGCTGGAATGAAGGGCAAATAAACTCAGGAGCTGTGGAGTGACCACATGCATAGAGGAGAAAATAAATAAATAAAAGGGAATCTTTTAAGAGAATGAAAACCACAGGCTGGGAATAATATTTGCCAAACACATACCTGATAAAGGACTTGTATCCAAAATATACAAAGAACTCTTAAAATTCATCAATAAGAAATCAAACAACCCTATTAAAAATGGGCAAGCCCCGGCTGATTAGCTCAGTTGGTGAAGCATTGTCCAGATACATCAAGGTTGCAGGTTCGATCCCTGGTCAGGGCACATACAAGAATCAACCAAGGAATGCATAAATAAGTGGAACAACAAATAGATGTTTCTCTTTCTCTCCCCCAAAATAAATAAATAAATTTATTTTAAAAGGGCAAAAGGTTTGAACAGATAACTCACCAAAGAAGATATACAGGCACAAATAAGTATATGAAAAGATGCTTCAGTCCTGGCTGGTATGGCTCAGTGGACTGAGCACAGGCCTGCAAACCGAAAAGTCCCCGGTTTGATTCCCAGGCAGGGCACATGCCTGGGTCGTGGGCCAGGTTCCCAGTTGGGGGCATGTGAGAAGCAACTAATCGATGTATCTCTCACATATCAATGTTTCTCTCCCTCTCTTTCTCCCTCCCTTCCCCTCTCTAAAAATAAATAAATAAAGTCTTATTTAAAAAAAAAAAGATGCTCCACATCACATGTCATTAGGGAACTGCAAGTTAAAATAACAATGAGGTACCACTACACACCTATGAGAATGGTCAAAATCCAGAACACCGACAGCAGCAAATCCTGGTGAGGATGTGGCCTCTCCTTCTTTGCTGCTGGTAACGCAAAATGGTATGATCGCTTTGAAAGATAGTTTGGCGGTTTCTAACAAGGCTACTCACGGCCTTACCATACAACCCAGCGACCAGGCTTCTAGATATTTACCCGACTGAGATGAAAACTATGCCTACACAAAATGCTGTACCCAAGTGTTTATAGCAGATTTATTTATAACGGCCAAAAACTAGAAGCAACCAAGACTTTCTTCAGCAGGTGAATGGATAAATAGTGTTGCAGTAGATATATATACAATAATATATACAATGGAATATTATTCAGCAATAAAAAAGAAATAAGCTATCAATCCATGAAAAGACATGGAGGAAGCTTAAATGCAGGCTACTGAGTGAAAGAAGCCAACCTGAAAAGGCTGTATACTGTATGTTTCCTACTGTTTGACATTCTGGAAAAGGCAACACTTTAGAGAGAGTAAAAAGATCACTGGTTGCCAGAAAATTGGGGAGGGGGGGGTTGAGACTACTCTGTATGACACTGTACAGGTGAATACACGATATGTATTTGTCAAAACCCACAGAGGTGCAACCCACAGAATGAACCTTAATGTAAACTGTGAACTTTAGCTAATGATGTATCAGTATTGGTTCATTCATTGTAGCCAATACGCCACACTAATCCAGGATGTTAATAATTAGGAAGCTGTGTGTGAGGGAGAAGACAGATGGAAATGCTCTGTACTCTCTGCTCAATATTTTTGTAAACCTAAAACTGTTTTAAAAATAAAGTCTATTAATTTTTTTAAAAGGCAATCTGCAGCAAGGAAAGACTATAGCAGAGCAGTGGACAGGAGAGTCCACGTGGCAACAGGAGGAGGACAGTGGCCCAGGCAGCAGCGCCCTGGCCGCTGGAATATTCCCAGCTCCTTGTTCCAGGCCTTGTGAAGCCCAGATGCTCGCCTCCGCCCCCAGGTTCTGTACCACACAAGCCCTGTGTCCTTGACACAGCCTTTCCCTTTCTTCTGCTGCTCTAAGGGAGTTAGGTTACTCGTGTAACATTTCTAAAGCCATCACCCAAGCAGACCAGTCTAGGCGATGTGATGAAAGAAGAGGTCCAGTCTAGCAACCAAAAAATAATTTCTACATATTTCAAGTTTCACGTTGTTTTCTTGAGTATCATAAAAGGGATACTTAAAAAAAATTTTTAAAAAAGGATACTTGCCACATCTTATAAAACCTTCTTTTCTTCTCTGATCCACGTTGCCACACACCATAGTTGTTCCTACAATTCTTTCTTTCAAAATTCCTCAAAACAGCCCTGGCTGGTGTGGCTCAGGGGATTGAGCATCAGCCTGAAAACCGAAAGGTCGCTGGGCACATGCGTGGGTTGCAGACCAGGTCCCTGGTTGGGGGTGTGCAAGAAGCAACCTATTGATGTTTCTCTCCCTCTCTTCCTCCCTCCCTTCTCCTCTCTCTAAAAATAAATAAAATTAAAAACTCCTCAAAGCAATTTCCCCCAACCCTAGTCTCTCTACCTTTTGTCTTCACCCTCCATCCTGATTCTGCACCATCAAAGCCGAGAAGCCTCTGGGGAGACAGAATCCTCCTGGTGTTGGAAGGGGTGGATGAAACTGAGAGGCGAAGCTAGAATTGTCTATCATGGGCAAGGGGTGGGCTGGCAGCCCTCATCCCTTGCCTCTCACACTGCACACTCTTCCTGGGTGATCTCATCACTCTCGTGGCTTCCATTACCATCTCCATAAGGACAGATGCCAAGTTTCTGCCCACAGCTCTGAACTCTGCTCTGAGCTCCAGATCGGTATACCCACGGCCTCGTCAACATTTCTCCTTGGGGTCGAATCAGATAGGATTACGTTCTGCTAGGAGTAACAGAGACCGAAAATTCGGTATCCTAAACAAAAGAGTTTCTTTCTTCTGCATTTAAAAGTCTAGCAGCGCGCAGCCCTGGGCTGGCACGGAGACAGAACTCCATGCCAGTCTCCTGGCAGGTTACTGTTACGCTATCAGTAGGGTGTGTCCCTCAACCTTAGCGTCCAAACAAGCTGGTCAGAGTTCCAGGCACCCCGTCCACATTCCGCGCGGCAGGATGGAGCAAAGCAGGATGAGGAAGAAGAAACAATGGGCAACCACGCCATGATTAAGGCTGGGAGATGCCATACAACATGTCTTGGCAGCCAGAACTTAGTCACCCAGCCACGCCTAGTGGCAAGAGGGCTGGGGAACCTATTCTGTGTGCTGGGTGGCTATGGGCATGGCTCAAAGGAGAAGATTCCATTATGAAGAAAAAGAGAATAGATATGGGGGTGGGAGCAGCCAGCACTGTCTACACAGCAGCCCCACAATCTCCTGCAACTTAACACGACTGAAACGAATTAACCATCTGCCACCGACATTTCCGTCTCCCTCAGAGTCTCTGTACCCCCACAGCCCTAGCACAGGGGCACTTCTGTGGGGCAGGGGCTGGCAAGGAGAGGCGTCACCAGAGCTAAGTGAAGGGGTGAGCAGAGAGAAAATTGTGCGAGGAAGCTGAACTCTTAGTGGTCCAAAATAGAGACCAAAGCCCTCAACCAGAAAGCACCCAAGTGGAGGAAGTGAAGCCTGCTGAGGCAGGAGATGGAGATAGGTCTAGTCCTGGCTGGTGTGGCTCAGTGCGTTGGGCATTGCTTGCAAACCAATAGGTCGCCGGTTTGATTCCAGGTCAGGGCACATGCCTGGGTTGCGGGGCCAGGTTCCTCGTTGGGGTTGTGCAAGAGGCAACCGGTCAATGTCTCTCTCCCTCACTTTCTCCCTCATTTCCCATCTCTCTAAAAATAGATAAATAAAAATTTTTTTAAAAAAAAGAAAGATAGGCCTATACATGAAATCACCAGGGACAAACACCCAGCCCCTCATCCAGCCAGCAGCTGGCCTGCCCACTCCATTCTGCCTCCTGTTCAGTCCAGCAGCCACGCCTTTGCCTGCACTCTTTCCTTCTCCTGGAATGCCCTTCCTGCTTCTCCACGAGGACAACTCTCTCAGGCCTCCTTCAGGGCTCAGATCAGGGTCACCTCCTCCAAAAAAGCTTCCCTATGTCCCTGCCAAGGACACTGATAACATCCCACTGGAGAAGGGGCTGCAAGTGGGGCAGTGTCCGTGCAAATTTCTGAGAGACAGGGGCGATTCTGGTGCTTTGGGTGTTGTATGGTGGTGCAGGGTATGAGGGAGGCTCAGCAGGAATAAGGGACCCCAGAACCTTCTTTAATATGAAGGAGGAGGTGCCAGCTGCCCTTGCAACAGCACAGGTAAGGCACCACCAAAGCTAAGCCTTGAACTCCTGGCCACAGGCTGACCCTCCCACATTCCCATCCCCAATGAGGGAAATCATGAAGAGGAGGCTGCGACCCACCCAGAGGAAGTCCACCAGGGCCCGGGCGGGCGGAGTAATTCCTGGAAGGAAGCTCGCACCTCAGGAATCTGGTAAAGGAATGCTCTAGAGGCTTCTGTCCCAGGAGCCCCCACCTCCTGCCCCCAGTGCTGGGCTGCCCTCCAGGGATTCTGCCTCTGGGTGCAGCCCTCCCCTTCACCAGCCTCCTGCAACATGGGGCACAGGCAAGAGTCTGGGAGAGCCCGCTGGGTCTGTTCTCTGTTCTCTCTCAGTCTCAGCTTCTCCTCTATAGAATGAGGATGCTCCCCTCCACCCCAGGTGTTGTGGCAGCGGGGGCAGCAGAGTAAGGTGCCCAACCAGGCACCAGCACACACGAGACACAGTCAACAGGGTCTGCTGGTGAAAAAAGCCTTTGCCTTCCGCGGTAGGCTGTGGGGGCACCCACCCTCTCCGGGCACACAGATGCCCACACACGTGTGTCCCAAGCTCTGGGGTAGAGCGAGCAGCAAGGCTGAGGCAGGGTGGAGGGGAGACTGAGACATTTTCTCCGCAGCCCTTCAGCACACATATGCTTGGGTGGGGGGATGACATGTCCTAGAGAGAAACGGCAGCCTCTGCTCTAAAATTGCCGCCAGGCCGGGCAGCGGGCACCTGAAGCGGAGAGCCTTACTCCTGCCTCCCAAACCGAGTCTTCCTAAAAGCCCCACCTGGTGATGACTCTCCCAGGGCTGGGAGCTCTCTGAGAAGACACAGCCCCCACAACAAGACCCAAGGGGCCAGTTTCTCCCCGGGGGCCCAACACACAAGGTGTTGCCTCCAGGCAGGTCAGGACAGGTGCTGGCCCAGGTGGAACAAAGGGTCAGGAGCGCAGAAGGCAAGTGTGCTCGGGGGGGCGGGAGATGGGGTGAACCTTTGCCCCTTCCCCACACACTCTCATGCAGCCACACTGCAACCCTCCCAGGCTTCGCCCAGCTCCGAAATGAAAGGGAGGCCTGCCAGCCCCCATCCTACACCTGCCGCACACTCACAGACAGACAGACGCTCACACACAAAGACACAAGATACAGTGACACAGACACCCCAAGAGACACACACAAAACCAGACACACATATACACACAGTTGCAGACACACACAAACACACCCACACACATACAAACACTGACTCAGCAACAGATACACACACTCATACAGGCACATGCTGAGCAGCCAGTGGAGGCTGCTGCCTGGATACCTTTGCTGGCCTACAGGCCAGGTAACAACATTCAAAATTGTCTGGTGCAGGCCCTGACTGGTGTGGTTCAGTTGGTTGGGTGTCGTCTCACAAAGCAAAGGGTCACCGGTTTGATTCCCAGTCAGCGCACATGCCTGGGTTTCGGGTCTGGTCCCCAGTGGGGGCGCAGGTAGGAGGCAACAATTGATGTTTCTCTCTCACATTGATGTTTCTCTCCCTTTCTTTCTCCCTCTCCCTAAAAATAAATAAATAAAATCTTTTTTAAAACCAGTGCAGCACCCCTCCACCCCCAACATCCTCACAGATGGCTCTGGGGCAGAAGTCCTGACAATAAGGACAACAAGCCTAGAAAAAGTGACACTTTAGCTGGGGAGCCTTTTAGGTGAGCAGAGAGGAGGAGGGAAAGCACTCCCGGGAGGGAAAAGGGCCCCTGCAAAGGTTGTGGTGCTCGAAGAACTGTTCAGGCCTTGTCTTGGGAGGGGGTCCGGGGAGCAGACAGGAGACCAGGTACCTCAGAGCAGACAGCTGGGGCTGAGAAGCCGCCCTTGGCCTCCACTGGTGTCCAGGCTGAGCCTCTCTGGGGCACATTTGGTGGAGGGAAAGGGGCCTGCTAAGGGACTACCAGAACAAGGAGGACCTGGGGGGCAAGGTCAGTCACCTGCCTTACAGCTAGCCAAAGGGGGTCTCCACCCTGCAAACCCTCTTCTTGGAGGCCACGGCCCAGCATCCCCAAGAGGATCTGGGTTAGGTCAGGAGGAAGTCTACATGCCCTCAGAGGAAAGGAGCTGGGTGCTCCTGGCACAGGTAGGATGAGCTCTGAGTGAACCCCTTGCGGGAGTGGGGCCCCAGCCTGTGAGTACCGTTCCCTGTCTGCCCCAGACTCCAGCAAAGACAGAGCTGGCCCCAGATCCAAGAGCCTTCACCCTCAATTCAGCCTCCTGTCTCTACCCTAGAGACCAGGCTGGGGATCGCAGGGTGGGTGGTCTGGGTCAAGGAACTGGAGGGGCCTGGGACAGGGTACTGCGAGGGGTCTGGGGCGGGCTTTCCCTCCCTAGCATACGGGCCCTCCCAGAGGGGCTGGCATAGCAGAGCCCCGAGGTGGGCCTGTTGGGGCAGGCAGGGGAGCCCCTCCGCAGCTGAGCCGCAGGAGGCCGACGAGGGGTATGGAATTCCTCCTCCTCCCCTCCACCTCCCCTCCTCACCCTTATCCCCGACCCCACCCCCCGGGCTGCTCTGGAGCCCGGCCGCCAAGCGTAGGGGAGGCTCAGGGAGGGGCCCTGGACGCCGGGCTAGGCTGGGCCCCTCGGCGGAGGCCCCGCGCAGGCAGGCCCCGCCCCGGCCTCGCACATCTGGGCTGAGAGCGCGGGGCCCACCCGGCGGCGGAGCCGGAGCGGCCATCCGGCCTGGGGGAGGGGGCGGTGGGCGGGGTGGGCGGCGCGGGGCCCGGCGCACGTCGAGGGCTGCGGCCGCCGCCCAGGGCGCTGCCACAGGGTGAGGGGCCGCGATCGAGGCGGCAGGACAGAGACTGCGCTGTCGGGAGTGTGGAGGTGAGTTCTGGGGCAAGAGGCTGGGGAGCTCGCAGAGAAGAGAAAGGCGCAGAGATTAACCATCCATCCCATCCTGGGCTGCTGGCTGAGACCCCACCACAGACCTCCTGGGTTTGGGGGTCCGAGTCGGGGACAGATCTGCAAGCTCCTCTCTGGTGCGGGGCTGCGACTGTGGACTCCCATCCAGACTTTAGAACCCCACACATTCTCTGCAGACAGTGAGGGGCTGGAGAGACTCCTGTGCTGTGGGAAGGGGGTGGGCGCTGGTGTGGGGCTGGAGGCTGCTCCACGGGGCCTTGTGGAGGGCACGTCCCTAGACCTAAGGTAGATACCTGGGTGTGTGTGTGTGTGTGTGTGTGTGTGTGTTTTGGAGAGCATCTTGGATTGGGAGTTCCCAGGGCCTGTGGTCCCAGGAGTTCCAGAACGGCTAGATGGCCAGGGTGCCACAGTAACAGACTGGGGACTGGCCTTCTGACCAGTACCTCTGGATTCCCTCTGTGAGGCTAGCTTCCGGGTCCAGGTGGGCTGGGGTCTGGGCCCCCTGCGGGACCGTGGAGCCTATTTGCAAAGCAGGCTTGTGTAGAGGAGAGGCTGGGAGGGAGTGAGCTCTGAAATACCAACTCTCTGTGAGCGCAGAGGTAGCTCTGGAGCCCCAGAAGGAGAAGGAGGTGATGGGGAACTGATGGGGGGACGGTGGGAGGGGCTTCAGGGCCTGGGCTCTGTGGGACAGAGGTTGTTTGTGAGCTGGCTGCTCCCCTGATGAGGACCCATGGGGGTGGAGCAGGATGTATGGAAAGAAAAGTTGAGGACGGGAGGGGCCTCAGGAGGCCATTCCTGTCACCCCTGCCACAGCACAGAAGGAGGCAGCCCCGCACTGGTCTCTCTCCTGGAGGGCTCCTCCCCAGAGACAGATGGGAGCAGCCTTTGGGGTTTCTGATCTGCCCCTTGGGCCCTGTTTGGCCCAATCTCTGGCTTGAGAGAAATGCCTATGGCCTCTCTCTGCCTGCAGACAGATTCCTGTTCCCTTCAAGGGCTGGCAGGAGGCAGAGGAGTGGGTGAGAGAGGCTGCAGATCTGTAGGGGAGAGAGGGGAGCTGTGAAGATCTTCCTGCCAATGATTGGGAGGAAGAGCTCACGGGCCGAGGACAGGTATGTGTGGAGCCCTGAAATCCAGCAGCACCACACGCCCCCAGCGCTCCGGGGGGGGCGTCAGTACCCAGCCTTGACACGCCATCCCAGGAATTCCTTGGAGAATTCTCTCCATCAGGCAAGATGTCCTAGGTTTTGTGACTCTGGGGGACACTCTAGGATGGGAGTCTCCAGTTTCGAGTCCCCATTCAGCCACACCTCATGACTGATAGATCATACCTGTTGGGTAGAAATCAGTGTCAGGAGTCAAGGTGAAGCTGAAGATCAGAGGTCGATATGAGGTTGAGGGGTAGGGGTCATCAGTCCATGGGCAAGGATGGGTCAGTGCATGGGCAGAGTTAAGGATCTGTGTCTGTGGGTAGGGTAGGGGTCAGGCTGGGGTCAGAGTTTAACCGTGTAGCCAGGAAATGAAGTCACTTTCTGTGTAAATCAAACTGTCCCACCCAATTTGTCTCGAACCCTAAGCATCACCAGTCTGAAATTAGTGGGCCCCTGGGGCAGGGTCTACCTCACCCCATTTCCAGCCGTGGACTCTGCCCAGACGTAGCTTTTGGAGCTGAGGTTGTCCTGAGGCCCATTCTGCTTAAACGGTTCTGGGCGTGTGTGCATGGGGGGGAAGGCGTCCTGAAGATGGATGGGCTGCCATCCCTTCTACCTCCACCACTCCAGGAAACCAGCAAGATCCTCCTTCTTTAACACCAACCGATTCCAGTCTTCCCTTTCTCCCTAAAGAATGCAGAGTGACTGCAATAAAACTCTCAATAAGGCCAACATCTTCTGACGAGAGAAAATTCAGAATCCACATCCTGAAGGGGAAGAACGTTACTCACATCTGTCCAACTCGCTGCCTTTGGTCAACCACCTTTTTTACCTGGACTTGATCCCCACAAGCCCCCTGTGTGACCCACGTTGCAGGAAAGGCTCTGGGGCACAGAAAGGCACGGGGTGCACTCCAGCCAGGCACCGAAATAGGCCCTTGCCAGCCCTGAGACCCCAGTGGAGGGCACCCAGTGAATCACACACCCAGAGATGGGGGGTAACTGGACCAGCTTCAGGCAGCTGGGGGGATTACAGGCACCCAGTTACGATGTGGAATCCAGCTTAGAGTGACGGCTCCTGACTCTTCTTCCCTGGTAGTTGTGGCTTGTTTCTCCTCCAGCTACAATAGCCTTGGTCCAGAAAACCTATTTGTTCATCGACCAAAGTGTTTCCCCATCACTTAGCTCAGAACCTGGCACGAAGACATGGTCAGTAAGTTTTTTTCATTAAAAAATGTATTGTATTTTTTGACAGAGGGGAAGGGAGAAAGAGAAGGAGAGAAACATCAATGTGTGGTTGCCTCCCACGCGCCACCCACTGGGGACCTGGCCCACAACCCAGGCACGTGCGCTGGCTGGAAATCGAACTGGCGACCCTTTAGTTTGCAGGCTGGTGCTCGATCCACTGAGCTACACCAGCCAGGGCAAAATGCTCACTAAGTTTTTGCTCGAGAATCAAAACAATGAACAAATAAGGCTGCCAGCCTCTCCCCTGTGGCCTTGACTCAATGTATGCTGGTAAATGTTTTACGGTCGACTCTGCAAAAGGGAGAACAACCTGATTTGTAACGTTTGCCAATTTCTGTGGTGTAAAGGCCCCCACCGTGCCTTATTTCAGGCTACCCATGTGATGTCAGTGAATGTGGAATTGGAAAGAGACGCACAGAATCGGCTTTTACCAGTTGGTGGGAACCAGCTCCAAGGCGCCACTCCATCAGCCTGAACTGGGCTCTTGTCCCTGGCTCTCAAAGCCTGTACCCACCCTATGTGCTTTCCCTTTTCTCAGCATCACCTAGCTGCTCTGTGAGTGCCCGTGACCAGCCCCTGGCTTTCCCCTGACTCCGATTCTTGGGCACCCAATTGTGCGTCCCCAGTGATAGCAGGCTTGAGTGTGTCTGTGAATATCCATGGTGCTGGCCTTGCGGGAGTATCCTGGACATGTCTGTGTATGACGGGACTGAGTGTGTGTGAACTGTTTGTGAGCAAGAGTGGGTGTATGTGCAGGGGGTGGGGCATGGGTGACAGTGCCCAGCTCCGTGTCTGGCCGTGTTCTATTAGCAAAACTTCCCGATCGGGCCACTGGATACATAGAGGGAGAACGGGCTCGGGGCAGCTCTCCTCAAGCTTTATGTTCCCCAGGTGCTGCCCGTACATCAGCTGCTGATCTCAGCCTCCTTCCTGGAAGTGCCAGCTCCCTTCTCTTACCCTTGCTCACTCCTCACCTGACTCCCACCACATCTCCATCATTCCACAGAACGCAGCCCTGGGCCATTCAAACAGGTGTTTCCAGTCTCATGTGACAACCACAATTATCAGGAAACCACTGCAGGCTTCTTGGTGTCCTCAGCCCACCCACCTTCCTCAGTCAGCCTTTACATGCAGGCTCCCTTCCCTTTCCTCCCTCCACCCTGCCGTCTGCAATGACCCCCCATGTGCACCTCCACCTCAGCTCCTCCCTGACCTCCAGATCACGTGGCCTCTGGCTCCTTGGTCTGTACTGCGCTCCCGGAAGTTTCGAAACTGCACCCAGAACACAGCCCCTCTCCCCCTGCGCTTCTCCAGCGTTCTCCATCTCATCACCCACTTCCTAGTTTGAACCAGACAATTTCATCCCTGTCGGCTCCTTCTTCCTAATCCCACATATCCAGTCCAGTTGGTTTCAACCTCTAACTCTAGTGTCTCCACTTCTGTCTCCAGATACACAGCCATAACCATCATCAGTTGCCTGGAGCCCTGAGTGGGCTCCTACTTCCATTTCGCCCGTTGCCATCCACACTCCCCATACAGTGTAAGGGACTTAAAAAAAATGCATACCTAGTCATGCCCCCACCTCTGCTCTGCCACTTCAAACCTTCCAAGGTTTGCTGTTGCCCTTCGTGTAAAACCAAATCTAAAATAGGGGCCAGGAGGGCCTGCCTGCAGGGTCTGGCCAGCCCAGCCCCTCTCCCCAGCCTCACCTTGCTCCCCTTTCTGTCTCGCTTGTTTCCAGCTGTGACCTTGACAGCATCCTTTGTAACCTCAAATTCACTTGGGTGATTATCTGATTACAATCAGTTTCCTCCCTGCGGCAGGCTGTGGGCCCCTGGGGCAGAGACAGTGTCTCTCTGGGCCACTGATGTCCCCCAGCACTTGGCACCCAGCGGGCACCAAAAACATTCAGGAGCATCCTGATTCCAACAAGGCACCTGTTAAAAAGGCCTTTTGAGACCAGCTGGGTCTGTGGGACGGGTCATTCGATGAGATTAAGGAATTATCGTTAGTTTTGTTACACGAGGCAATGGTGTGCTGGCGACGCATCTGGAAGTCTCTGTTGGAGAGACGCACTGAAGAATTTATAGGTGAAACAGCATGATGTCTGGGATTGCTTCAAAGGACTCCAGCCCAAAGTAAATAAATAAAACATTCAACCAGGGAACAACGGAACAAATAAATGCCATTCTGCATGTCTGTTCCTGTTCACAGCCACCGGGCCTGCAGAGATGCTGGCCGTCCCGGAGCTGGGCGTGCAGGGGCTGTACATCGGTAAGAGCCCCCTCACCTCTGCCCCCACCCACCACTCCACTTGCCCCAGCACTGAGACGCACCCCGGTCCGCACAGGGGTGCCTCTCCCAGAAGTTCCTGAGAACGTGTATGTGTGTGTGCAGGGAGGGCTGTGCACACGGGACTGCATCTGTAAGTGTGTGCACGTGTGTGCACTTCACACACATGCACACAGGACACATCTGTTTGTGGGACCCCTGCACATCTATTAGTGTGTGAGTGTGCAGAGCAGTTCTGTGTGCAAAGGACTGTATGCCTATGCATGTTTTGTGCAGGGTCTGTGTGCACAGGACCTGGTGTGAGTGTGAGTGTGTGTGTGTGTCTGTCTGTCTGTGGGCAGATCACTGTGCACGGGGCCTTGAGTGAGAGTTCGTATGTGGGCAAGCAGATCCGTATCCACAGAATTCTGTGTGTGTGTGAGTGTGTGTGTGCATCTGCCTGTGGCCTCTCTGCAGGCGTGGGAAGCCAGGAGGCAGGAGGGACACTCCTCAGGAAGTCCACTCACAAAGACCTGGTGGGCTGGGCCTTCCTTCCTGCCTCCCTTCCCAGGCTCAAGCAACATAGCGACTTGGCCCCTCAAGCTGGAGCCAGTGGCAGGGCCTCAGCCCATGCTGGCCACCCGAGGAAAGGGAGCCCTGTGGGTGTGACCACCATGTCCCTGCCCTCTCCAGCACCCCAAGACAGACTCCAGCTCTGTCCAGGCACTTTCTAGAGTCCCCCACATTATCAGCCCCTATGTTCTCAGGGTATCCCTAGGCCAGGAAAGACTGGGAGCTGTCAGGGCCACATGCCAGGGCAGCCGCTGAGGGAGCACAGGCCTCAAGCCTAGGTCGGCCTGAAGCCAAAGAGACCAGTTTGCTTTGTCCCTGGGTCTCCATGCCAGACCCCACCCACCTCCCTATCCCCATCCATGAATCTCAGGGCAGCCCCAGTCCTCCTCCCAGGGGCCCTTAGCAAAGCCCAGTGTGGTGGTGACAGGCCACCACCCACAGCTGGGGGATGTCTAGCCAGGCAGACCCCTGAGCTGCCTGAGCCTGCAGTCTAGGCTTTGAGCTGCCTGATGGGGGCCGTGCTGCTTCCTCCCACCAAAGGTCCAGCTCAGTCTGGGCCTGTGAGGGGATCGAAGTGGGACCTCGTGCCCCTAACGCTGGCTCCAGGTATATGTGCGAGGGGCGGGGACAACTTGGGATCCACTTCCTACTTTTGTGGACACCCCTCAGGGCTGGAGGAGGTGTTGCCCCACTTCATTCTGACCAGGCAGCCAGTGGGCCTGTCCTTGGCCCTTGGGGGTGAGGAGAGGGGGCTGCTCCCTTGGGTTCTGACTAGAACCCTGAGCAGTTAGTTTGAAGTTCCCCCACCTTTCTGGTTTCTCCAGCCACCCCATCTCCCCCGGCCTTCTACCTTCAAACTCAGTCTCCCACAACCCCACAGTGCTTCTCTCTCCCCCGCTCCCCACTGCGTTTGAGGAGTGCTGTGGGAGATGAGGAGTCCCCAGGTGAGCCATGCATGGGTCATCCTCCAGGGGTGGTCGCCTGGAACTGATAACAAGCCCTCAGCCTGCTCCTGCCTCAGTCTCATCCATCCTCCCCTCCCACCCAGTCCCCCTTCCTCAGTAGGGTGCCCCTTGCCTTGGCCCAGCAAGGGCTGATGGGAGAACCTCCCAGGCCTGAGGCCCAGCCACTGGCCCCCTACCCTGACTATGACAGAGTGACTTGCCCTCTCTTTGCAGGCTCCAGCCCAGAGCGGTCCCCAGTTCCCAGCCCACCCGGCTCCCCAAGGACCCAAGAAAGCTGTGGCATTGCCCCCCTCACACCCTCTCAGTCTCCAGTAAGCCTGGGCTGGGGATCTAGGTGGTGGGGGGCTTAGGGGGGGGCTGGTGCCCCAGAGAGCAAGGCCTGGTATCTGGCACAGCCCTGGCAGGGCCTGGGCTGGAGGGTGTGAAGGGGCCACTGGGCCTCCTGCCCCAGCACACTCAAGTCATGCTCTCTGCAGAAGGGTCAACCTTAAGTGACCTTGAACCATGGGGCAACAGTTCTACTGAGGTGAACCCCACATACTAACACCCCAACCTCCCCCTCCAGGATGCATCCAGGGGCCATTGCAGCTAGCTTCCCAGAGCAGGTGTATTTCTGAGCAGGTAGTTTTTCAGGGTCTGCACTGGGCCCCCCAGAATTGCTCCCCCTCCTGTCATCTCTAGCTCCACCTGAATACAAGTTATATCTGGGGAAGAGGAGACACGTTGCTAAAAAAAATAGTTTGGAAATTACTTGCTTGAAGTATCCAGGACATAGCCCTCCCCAAGCTCCCTGGGTCATCTCACCCCAGACGGCCTCACCCTAGTTGTCCATCCTGAGTTGTTCTCAGGGAGCCCAGACCTGGCCTGGGGGAAGGCAGGGACCACTCTGGGCACGTGCACGGGGCCTCTCTACTCTGAGAGACAGCCTGGTTGTGTCACTGTGGCCACAAAGAACAAGAGGGTCAAATACATACTGGTCCCTGTGCTATGAAGCTGTCAGGAGGAGCATAATTGCTCCCAGCTGGGCCCAGGCTGTGACTTGGTGTGAGACGGGGTGGGGCTAAGGCAGTACAGACAGAATGTGGCAGAGAACCAGAAGCAGGAAAGCAGGGGCCTGAGCCAAAAGCCGCACAGGGCTACCTAAGAGGCAGTTACCATGTCCAGAGATCAGCCTGGAGCCTGGAAAGGGAGGGGAGCCCAGGCAGGCAGGTGGGTGCATGGGTGGGTGGGGGTGAACCAGGGCTGGTCTAGATCATAGCCAGGGGAGGGCAGGGCTTGCATGGACAGTCAGCCTGGCCCTAGGGCTGTCCTTGACTCTAGGTCTTGCACTTGCAGAAGCCTGAGGCCAGAGCCCCCCAGCAGGCCTCCTTCTCCGTGGTGGTGGCCATCGACTTTGGTACCACATCCAGTGGCTATGCCTTCAGCTTTGCCAGTGACCCTGAGGCCATCCACATGATGAGGTGAGGGCCACTGGGCTCGGAGGTGGGGGGCGGGGGGCGTCCTCACACCTTGGGGTGGGCCTGGTCCCAGAAGTACTGCCACTGAGGAGACATGGGGCACCCTCCGAGCTCCTCCCACTCCAAGTCTAGGCTCCCCTCTGGGGCAAAAGTTTGGAGGATGGCCCCAGGCCTGGGCCCTCAGCCTCTACTGGAGCAGCTCCCTGGCCTCTGCAGCAGATGTTGGCTCTGTTTTTGACTTGAAAACAATTTTTTGAGCTATAACAAACATAAAGTAAAATGCACAGATACCTGGGCTTGTACACAAACACACAGACACATGTAATATACGTGTGTTTAAATAAAAGCGGGTTATCATACAAGTTGCTTATTTTAAACTTTCAACGCTGTTTTGTGGACATTTCATGTCCACACGTAGAGCTACCGCTTTCTTTTAGAGTTGCCACATATTTCACGGTGTGAATGTGTCCTAATGTACCCATTCTTCTACTGGCAGTTTTGGGGGCTCTCTGATTTCTCACTATTACAAACAGTACTGCAATGAATCTCCTTCGTGGAAAACTCGTGCTGGGATTTCTACGGGCGAGATTCCCACGTCCAATATCTCAAATGAAAAACAAGGACGTGAAGGATCAGAGGGTTAACTGGGTCCACTCAAGTCGCACAGTTGTTACAAAAGTCCATTCTGATGGCGAGTGCTGTTCAAACACCCATTTCTTTGAACGCTCCCTCCAGACCTGCCCACCCGGATCCTTTGAATGTATGTTAGTGGGGCTGCAGCCAATAGGGGGAGCTATAGAACACCCCAAAGCTCCCAGCCCAGACTGGAATGGGGGATCAGGGAGCTTCCCCAGGGCCTGGGAGGCTGGATGGAAGTGTGGATGGCGAGACAGACAGAAAGGTCATTGCCCCAAAGACACAGGGACTTGACCTTCATGAGCATGGACTATCGTTCCCCTTTCTCTGCTCCTCCACATCCACATGAAGCCAGGAGGCCCTGAGCATTTACAGCCCTCGAGGAGCCAGCACACAACAGCCAAGACCATGCTGGGCCCCATGGACACTGTCTCTGTCCTGTGCAGGGGACAATCATAGGAAGTCAGTGGGGGACATTCTGGCCTCTTCCCAGGCCCTCCCCACTCCTACCAGCCACCACGTCCCATCATTTCTGTCTCCCTAATATCTCTGGAGTACCCATCCCCTTCTCTCCACGGCCACAGTCCTCTCTCACTTGGACAGTTCTTCTCTGTCCTCCCTCCCCTCCAGTCTGTTGCTCCACGGGGATCTGTGACCTTTCTAAAGGCAATTATGGTCATGCTTTTTCACTCCCCAACTTAAACCCCACTAAGAGAGAATTCTGACGTGGCGTTGGATGTTCTTCCTTAGCCACCTTAGCACTCCTGTTTTCTCCTGCTGCACATTGAGCTGGCCTACAGCGAGTTCTCCTGTTCTTTCGCCCCGTGAAGCTTTTTCACACACTGTTCCTTCTGCCTGGATTCCTGGCTCCTTCCTCAAATGGCCAAAGTGGCAAGCTGGCCTAGAAGGGTCAGAGCATCGGGGAAGCAGAAGAAGGGGGGGAAGGATTTTCCAGGCCAGAGAACTGGGCAGGGAGTTCTGGGTCGAGGTCCGGATGTACCTGTGGACAGGGAGGTTTGGAATCTGATTCAGGTTTTTGGGGGTCTGACAGAGGTACAGTCAACTGGGGTATAGCTGCTGAGGTGGGTCAGGTAGGAATGTCATGAATGCCTTGACAGAGCTTGGCTGTGGAAGACGGCCTTGAGCAGGGCAAACCAGCTGGCTGGGAGAAGGCCTCTGCTAGGCTGATGGAGAGACACACCAGGACGCCAGACCCAGGCAGATGGATGGATGAAGCCTTGCTGCCGCACACGTGAGGAGTGCAGGGAGGCGAGGTCAAATGGTATACCGCTTGAGAGCAGGAACTGAGAATGTTGGGTGGATCCCGTGGCCCCACGGATAGGGAGGATCCTATAAGAGCAGCATTCAAGGAGATTTAACTGGATGCCAAGCACCATCCTCATCTTCACAAGGACCCTAAGAGGCAGGTACTATTATTATTCCCATTTCACAGGCTGGAAGACAGAGACCAGGGGAAGCTCAGTGGCCTGCTAAGGTCACACAGCTCGTCGCAGAGCCATCATCCAACAGCGCAGAGAAGGTTGCTGCTGACCCCACTGATAGCCCTGTGTCTCCACAGGAAATGGGAGGGCGGGGACCCAGGTGTGGCACACCAGAAGACACCCACCTGCCTCCTGCTGACCCCGGAGGGTGCCTTTCACAGCTTTGGCTACACTGCCCGTGATTACTACCACGATCTAGACCCCGAGGAGGCACGGGACTGGCTCTACTTCGAGAAGTTCAAGATGAAGATCCACAGTGCCACTGTGAGTCACACACAGTCTGGCTCAGGACCGGCTCCAGACTGGGAAGCGGCCTAATGGAGGGTGGGCAAAGCTAAAAGGGGAGGGGAGGCGGGGTGTGGTGGCTAAGGGGGCGGAGCTTGGAAATAAAGGATGGGCGCGGGGCAGAGGATGGGGTTAGAGGAGGGGCGGGGCTAAAGAGAGTCTGGGGACAGAACCACCGTAAGATTACAGCCAAATTGGGAGGATGCCCAATGAGGGAAGCACCAGGGAATGGGGTGAGTTTAAGAGAGAGGTCATCAGGAAATGGGGGCAGAACTATAGCCTCCTGCAGAGTTGCTCTGTGTCCCTGCCAGGATCTCACCTTGAAGACGCAGCTGGAGGCGGTAAATGGAAAGAAAATGCCCGCCCTGGAGGTGTTCGCCCATGCCCTGCGCTTCTTCAGGGAGCATGCCCTTCAGGTGCGCCACGGCTCCGTCGCTGCAGTCAAGGGGCCCCCAAGTCTATCTTTTCCCCTTAGCCCACCCCCTGCCCATCTGACGGGTAGCCACTGTCAGAGCTCATGGTCTCCAGTCTCCTGCTATCCTGTCTGGTAGAGCCTGTATCAAGCATACAGGTGTTGGCGGAGAGAGTAGTGTTAGATTTTTCCAGCTCCACTGGAAAGTCCTTCCTGAGGCTTGACTAGTCCTTCCAGCTCGCATTGAGGGCTGAAGACACCCCCTCTAGCCCAAGCCAGCTATTTCTCTCACTGAGCTCTCCTGCCCCAGGAGCTGAGAGAGCAGTGCCCATCGCTGCCGGAGAAGGACACTGTGCGCTGGGTGTTGACGGTGCCTGCCATCTGGAAACAGCCGGCCAAGCAGTTCATGCGGGAGGCTGCCTACCTGGTGAGGCCGTGCAGGCAGAACAGTGGAGGTTGCTCGGCAGGGCCCCAGGGATGGCCCCATACGTACCTTCATTCACCCCACCACTCTTGGGACCACAGATTCACTGTGTAAAGACCTCCAGCCTTTCCCTGCTGGGCATTTTGGAGGGGTGTTGCCACTTGGGGGTGGGGTGGGTTGCAGGAAGAGGGCTGAGAGACAAGAGGCACAACCCTGGCCAGCTTAGCCAGTGTCTTCAGTCAGCTTTCCTGAAAGCAGAGCCCCAGATGGGGATTCATTGGCATCGGTCTATTGAAGAAGGGCTCTCGGGAGAAACAGGGTAAGAAGCAGGACAGGAGAAAGAGCTGAGCAGGGATGTGGCCTCAGCTGGAGTCTGGCCTCAGCCTGATCCCATGGAGAGCTCTGGAGGGAGAACCGTACCCCAAAGTTGGCCAGGGTGAGGCGAGAGGGCTGTTTTTTTGTGCACCCACATCGATGTGTCACTAGTTACTGGGGAACAGGGGGAATCCTCCCCAAGTGAGGTGGTCCCCGTTCGACTGAGGGCAGCTGTGAGCCCATAGCAGCCAACACTCCCATAGCTGGGCGGGGCACGGCGGACACCCACCTGAGCCAGCATCAGTGTGTCCAGCACCACCACCACCACCACCACCACCACGGCCCCAACCACTGTGAGTTCTTAAGCACAGGAAATAGGACTATGAAACTGAAGAGCGGTGATCTGGGCCAATGTTCGCTGGTTTTCTACCATAAGAGATAACCAAAGGCCTGGAGAAAGGATGGGTGCAGCTCAGGAGCCCCCTCTCCCTAGAGATGGGGGGGGCCGGGCAGGGAGGGAACACAGCCTTCCAGAGCAAGACTCATTGATTGGTCCTGACCCTGGGCCCTCGGGACACCATTGGACCTACAAAAGGGATCTCAGGCCTGCCTGTAGACCCCTTGGAAGATACCAGGTCCACCAACCTACACACACATAACCATGGGTCAGGCATGCACCCTGGTGCCTAGGCTTGTCTCTGGAAAGAGCCAACCCTGAGCCTAGGGGACATACCCCTGCAAAGACCAACATGGCAACAGGGCTGTGCCCAGCCAGAACAAACACCCCTCCAACCGCAGTGCCCCTCCTCCTGCCAGTTTACCCGCCCTGTTTCCTCCCACACGGTTCCTGGCTGCCAGCTCAGGAAGGGCTGGCCCTGGGCAGGAAGTATCAGTACCTACCCATCCCCATCCCCCACCCGGTCAGAATCCAGGGAATCCCACAAAACCATAAAGGACTTTCCACAGGGATTCCCCCGTCCTGATGCAGGAAGTACCAGTTGTCAAGTGTTTTTCTCCCCCAAACTGACCTGTCTTGGTGCCTGAAATCTCACTGTTAAGAGTTTCCTTCCTCCTACATTACATTCCCCAGGAAGAGAGTTCTTCTGGGAGTGGGGAGGCCTGTGGCCACTGTCTGACACAGCCTGGTGGAGGAGGAGGATTCAGGGGGCTAAAGGGCCCCCACCTCCTTGGAGTGCGGGTCTGCCCATTACCCCAACACACATACACACACTGTGCTAGAGTTTCCACTAATCCCTCAGCCAGTGCCCAGCTGGCCAGTCCATCCTACTCCTGTGAAGGGGACCTTGTTGCAGCCCAGGCCATCTTGGGCAGCTCGGAAGTGCAGATCCCAGGCACTCCAGGTGTTCACTCTCTAGGCTCTCTTCCTGCTGGGGAACCCCATGGTGTTCTTGGCTGTGGCCATGCCCCTGCCCAGCTTGGTCGCAGGGTGAGTGCGAGGCAGCTCCAACTCTGTGCAGAGTGGAAGGGTCTGAGAGGCCTAGCATGAGAGGGGTGTGATGGGGAGGAGGTGGGAGCCCCACAGGCCCTCGTTGCCTGCCCCGGGAGCCATCTTAGGTGTGACAGCCCGCGATGCTCCTGGCCCTGCCCACCACCTATCCCCAGGCTGGTCTGGTGTCCAGAGAGAATGCAGAGCAGCTACTCATCGCCCTGGAGCCTGAGGCCGCCTCTGTCTACTGCCGCAAGCTGCGTCTGCACCAGCTCCTGGACCTGAGCAGCCGGGCCCCCGGCAGCGGGCGCCTGGGTGAGCGCCGCTCCATCGACTCCAGCTTCCGACAAGGTGAGCCACCTCCAGTGGTGGGTTTGGAGACAGTCGCCCCTGAAGGGTCAGAGGATCCCTGAGACCAGAAGCTCAGTCATGTCCTGCATGAAGGAGAGGCCCCCCTACCTGGAGAAGCCCCATCTGAGGGCAGAGGCTTCACCTTGCCCTAGGGGCACACTGTCTGAGGAGGGTAGGACTCAGCCTAGCCCTGAATCTGGGAGTCTGGTGGGGTGCTTGGGCACTGGACAAAGGAGGAAGTCAGCCCCCACTCTGAGCCAAAGGGGAGGTCTGCAGGAGCTTTCCCCTAAACAACTATTGTCTCCTCCCCTCCCCTCCTGGCACATCAGCTGTTCTCCCCTACCCCGGACATCAGCCCCACGCTCCTGCTGCCAGGACCAGGCACTGAGACAGCTATAGTCAACCTTGTTTACAGGGACAGGGAGAGGTTCCAAGTCCTGAGCTCCCTGGGTCCCCCAAGACCTACCTGCACACACACACACAACCCCTCGAAAGCCTCCTAACCCTGATTTCACCACAGCCTGAGCCCTGGTCCTAAAGCCAGAAATACTTCCCCTCAGCCCTTGGTTACAGAGCAGGGGGTCACCCCATCAGCTTTCTCCAGACCCTTGGGGGTCAGCGCTGCCGGCTCCTGTTTGGGAGTGGAGCAGGAGTTCAGGAGCGCTGGCTGCTTCAGGCGCTCACAGAGGGCGTTGTCAGGAGGATGAGGATTGAGTGGTAGCTGAGGCACCTCCTTCTAACCTTGCTGTCCTGCTGTCCTTCAACCCCCAGCCCGTGAGCAGCTGCGAAGGTCCCGTCACAGCCGCACGTTCCTGGTGGAATCAGGGGTCGGAGAGCTGTGGGCAGAGATGCAAGCAGGTGGGGAGATGGGGAGACAGTGGGATGTGTCTTGGGCCCTATAGGGCACCATATACTGATAGCTGGAGGGAAACATTCATGAAGTTGCCTCCAGCCCCTAGAAACCCCACTCCTCCCTCTTCCATCTGCTATACCTAACCTGGCATCCCCCTCACAGTCTTGTGCACCCCCACCCCACTCCAACATCCCTAAGTCACTCTCCTCCCCCAGGGATTCTCCATGGAAAGGGTTTCAGAGCCCTGGACCATTCCCCAACACACATCTTGTGCCCCTACCTGGTGGCCTTAGATTCAAGCACCTGAAGCTTCTCACACTTCCACATTGCCACCCAAACCAAGACTCAGGGCCAGGGGCAGGGCTGGAGGCTGGTTGGGAGGGGGCACAGGGCTGAGGATGCAAGGCAGGCTCCGAGTGTGTGCTCCTGCTCGCTGCTGCAGGGGACCGCTATGTGGTGGCAGACTGCGGGGGAGGCACAGTGGACCTGACCGTGCACCAGCTGGAGCAGCCCCATGGCACCCTCAAGGAGCTCTACAAGGCGTCGGGTGAGTAGGCAGGCAGTGCCCTTGATACTCAGCCCACCAAAGGCCACTGGTGGTGGTGGGGTCTGCACTGACTTCCTTTTCACCTCCTGCCCACCCAAGGTGGTCCCTATGGCGCAGTGGGCGTGGACCTGGCCTTCGAGCAGCTGCTGGGTCGAATCTTCGGCGAGGACTTCATCGCCACATTCAAAAGGCAACGGCCAGCAGCCTGGGTGGATCTGACCATCGCCTTTGAAGCCCGCAAACGCACAGCAGGCCCTCACCGTGCTGGGGCGCTCAACATCTCACTGCCCTTTTCCTTCATTGACTTCTACCGCAAGCAGCGAGGCCACAAAGTGGAGACAGCCCTGCGCAGGAGCAGGTGGGTCGGGGGGACCACAGGCTCAGGCAGGGTGTGCAGATGAGGGACGCCCCTATGAGGGAGGGTGTGGGCTGCAGGGGGTAGTGGGAGTCAGCCTGATGCACCGCTTGCATACCTGTGGCCAACCCTGTGGCAGGGGGTAGTGCAAGAGTAGCCCAGATGGAATTCGCAGCCCCAACGGGGGCAAGAGAATCATGGACCCGGGGAAAGGGCCAATGTCTATCTCCTCCCTGCCCCCCAGCCACACATGTGCGCAAGGTTGGCGCACGTGCGCGTGCACACACCCACACACCATGCCAGGACAGGAGGCAAGTGGAGGCCCCTCTCCTGGAACTTCATGCCTGGAACAGAAGCAGGCCCTGGTTAAAGCCCCTGAGAGATTGGGGCCGGGGTAACGCACAACGTGCACCCCGTGCCCAGACACATGGGCCTGGAGCCGCAATGAGACCCAGGACACTGACACGTGGACCTTTGCCCCCTTCACCTGCAGTGTGAACTTCGTGAAGTGGTCCTCACAGGGGATGCTCAGGATGTCTTGCGAGGCCATGAATGAGCTCTTTCAGCCCACGGTCAACGGGATCATCCAGCACATAGGTGAGTGCCTGAGCCTGGGTGCGTTTACCCCCACATACACTCTCACACGCGGGAACAACTGCCTCTGGTAGTGCCTGGAAACCTCCACACATCCACACACTGGAATGAGGCCCAGAATTATCTGGAACGCCTGGAGGGTCAGTGCGTGGGGGACTAAGAGCTAGGAGGGATGAATAGTCTTGCTAAATTAAATGACCTCTGTTGCCTCGGTTTTCCAATTTATAAAATGGGGTGATAGTACGGGGTTCCCCAAACTGTTATCACGGGGAATAAAATAAGCTGAAATATCTAGAGTGAGCTCAGTGTCTTGCAAGGAGTAAGCATATCCTTCTCTCAGGTGCTCCTTGGGGGGAGGGGTGTATTGTAGGGGCGACCAGGAGCCCTTCAGTGAAAGCGCTGTTTTCCTTCATCAAGACCGGGCATCCGTTTTGTAATTGAAATGGGTAGTTTCCAATTGCCAGGCAGGTGGAGGGGAGGTGCCCGTGACCTCAGCAGCTTATGTGTCCCTCTCCTCCCCTCCCCTCCTTCTTACCCCACTTCTCCACCCCATCCCGCAGAGGCGCTGCTGGCGCGGCCAGAGGTGCACGGTGTGAAGCTGTTGTTCCTGGTGGGCGGCTTTGCTGAGTCGGCTGTGCTGCAGCACGCGGTACAGACCGCGCTGGGTCCCCGCGGCCTGCGCGTGGTGGTCCCGCACGATGTGGGCCTCACCATCCTTAAGGGTGCCGTGCTATTCGGGCAGGCGCCGGGCGTGGTGCGGGTGCGCCGCTCGCCTCTCACCTATGGCGTGGGTGTGCTCAACCGCTTTGTGGACGGGCGGCACCCTCCAGACAAGCTGCTGGTCCGCGACGGCCGCCGTTGGTGCACGGATGTTTTTGAGCGCTTCGCGGCTGCGGAGCAGTCGGTGGCCCTGGGCGAAGAGGTACGCCGCAGCTACTGCCCCGCACGCCCAGGCCAGCGGCGCGTGCTCATCAACCTGTACTGCTGCGCCGCCGAGGATGCGCGCTTCATCACCGACCCGGGCGTGCGCAAGTGTGGCGCACTCAGCCTCGAGCTCGAACCCTCGCCCACCGACGGTGGCCCGGCCGGTACGCCCCCGGGCCGCCGCGAGATCCGTGCCGCCATGCAGTTTGGCGACACCGAAATTAAGGTTACGGCCGTCGACGTCAGCACCAATCGCTCAGTGCGCGCCACCATTGACTTTCTTTCCAATTGAAGGCGGTGCCTAGCGGGCTCTGCCCGGCCCCGCCCTCCCGCCGGGGCAGCTGAGGTCGCAGGAGGGTGGGTGGAGACACATCCAGAGGCTCTGGCTTTGGGAGTGGGCCCTGGCCCGCTGACTGTGAGGCTGAAGGGCTCTGCCAAGGACTGAGGTCAAGGGGACTCGTTCTGAACTCCCACAGGGAACACGTGACTCCTACGGCAGAATGTACCAGAAGACTGGGCCCTGGCCTGAACTGAGTGTGGGGGTGGAGGGTGGGGGGTGGATGCAGATGGGAGGGTGAGCCAAAACAAGGCTGCTACAGGAGGGCAGCAGGAGGAAGGACGTTCGCTGGGCCTGAAGCGCTGAGGGCACTGATGGATGGACTCAGCCCACACAGGCAGCTGGGAAGAGTAGCCCCGTGCCACAGAAAAATGACTGGAAGCTGACGAGAGGGACAGGGGTAGTAGGCCCTTCCAGGGCATGGTGCTGACACTCAAGTTCAAGTGTTAAGTGGAGAAAGGGCAGTAGCAGGCTAATACTGCAGAAGGAGGGTACAAGGTGATTATGAGGATTATGTGGGGGCAGCATGCTGGGGGCAGGCTTTGCCTCAGGACAGATGACTCATCCTGGGAACGCCCCAAGGCAGCCTGTCAATGACCCACTTGAATCTTATCCCAGCCACAGAAAAGTGGGGGGTGTGGAGGGGGGCAGTGCACTAAGAGCACAGAGGGAACACTGAGGACTGGTCTCAGCTCTGCCAGTCAACTCAATGTGCCGTTATGCCCACCCCTAGCATGCAACAGCCCCACCTGCCCAAGGCGACAATAAAGCATTTATGCAGGTTCCTCAAAGAGGGGACCCCAGTGGTATAGTAGAGGCAGCCTGGGTTCCAGGAAGAAGGGAGAAAGCTCTCAGCTGTGCGGGGGGCTGAGAATTGGCCAGAAGGGGATGCTGCTTTCTCCCTGTCAAACTTCCCTGCAGTCCGTGAGACCTCTCTCTGGCCTGGGCAGAAGGCCCCTCCCCATCCAAACTGCCTCGGCAGCTGTTCCTGGGCCTATAATGCCATCACCTGTAGGTAACTCTTTGGGGGCTCGGTGCACTAGTACCACACAGTGCCCTTACTTCCCAGAAGGAGCTTCGCCAGAATCGTTCCTCGGCCTATCTTCGAAGGACTGGGTGTCCTCAGGGCCATGGAGAACAAAAATCCACTGACCTCTGGTATCCACTGAAAGTTTTATTTCTTTTACGGTTTTATCCCAACCAGTCGTTTAAAAACCAAGTCATACACACCTGGGGGTAGGGGCTGGAAACTGTACCTCCCTCCAATTCGCCATGGACAGCAGTGGGAACGAGGGAGGGGGCAAGAGGTGGCTTAGATGAGACAGCAGCAGCAGCAATGGGACAATGACATCACAGCATCAGTTCCCTCCTCTCCCAGGCTCTGGCTGGGGCTCCTATGGCTTGCAGTGCAGGGTGGGCAAAACCCACCCCAGGCCCTCCCCTCCCCCGCCCCTCCTCAGACAGCCTCCTTGGGGGCTCAACCCATTTCTTCCCGCAGGAGACTGAGGCACATGGAGAGGAAGAAGCAGGAAGAGGAGGATGCAGGAGGGGCAGGAAGGTGATAACAATGTAGACAGAGGTGAGGCGTGGGCGAGGCCCCAGCCTTGGAGGCTGAAGGACACACACCCTCCACGCCCACCCTGGGGAGGGATGAGGAAGCCACACCATCATGCAGCATTCGGGGAGAAGAGGTGGAGATTAAGGCTGAGGGGCCCCGAGGTGGGCCGGGGCACAGGCCTCAGTCGAAGCCGTGCCAGTCGCTGTGCTCCGAGTCGTATTCTAGCTCAGCGCCCACACACTTCACACCATCCAGCAGCATGGGTGTGCCGTGGTGCCGGTCTGCAAGGCAGACCGCAGGTCAGGATCCTCCACCTGCTCCAAGGAGACCCCTCCACCCTCTCTCAGGGCTTTACCAGGGAGTGGGGGCAAAGACACCCACCAAAGAGGCAGGGAACCCCAGCCAGGCCAAGGGCCCCTTTTTCACACTGGAGGAAGGCAGAACCCCCTTTTGGCGAAACTGGGGCTCCCCTCCCCTAGCCGGATGCATGCCTTGCACTCTCACCCATGACGCGTGCCTGCACCACCACTCGCACACAGGTGCCTGCGCCACCTTCACAGGCGAGCAGCATCTCCTCCTTGAGGACGCCCTCCTTGTGCGCCGTGTACTCGCACTTGACGCTGTAACCTGTCCGGGCAATCAGCATCTCCATGGCCTCCTGCCCCTGCCCCCCGGCACTTACTAACCCTCCCCTCCCCACCACCGAGACTGGCCACCTCCTCCAAAGGAGCAAGGGTGGTCCAGGACCCATGTCCCCAAGGCAGGGGCACAGGACTCAGAAATTTCCCCTTCTTCAATGAGCGCCACGTGCCTTGGGCCTGTGTGACACATTAAGGCTCCAAGGATCAAACTCAGGCTTCCAGGAGGAGGGCCTGCTGATTCCCCAAAATGGCAGGAAGGGAGAGGGAGTGATGGGGGGGGGGGCAGGCCAGGACTTGAGCAGATCAGGTAGCAAGAGGCAAAGGCCTGAGGGGGTTTGCTCGATCCACTTAAGGGCAAGGTCAGGAGGAGGTGGGGGGACATGTAACTGAAGCTAGGACTTCAGCACACAATGAAACTAATAACCCAGTCTATGGAGGGGCCATGGGTCGAAGCTGGCGAGGTAGGGAGCAGCAGCCCCCAACCCAAAGCGCAAGTGGGTGCTAGGAGGGAGCCAAGCAGAGTTCCTGAGGCTCCCGCAGGTTTTTCTTGAGGGACATGAAGAAGGAGGCCTGGAGGTCCAGAGCCAGGTCCTCAGTGGCTCCCACCATCCCACTGAGTAAACTGTCAGGCAGTGGGCAGACACAGGCCAGCAGTGTGAGCCCGTGGACTTCTGTCCGGGGACTGAGGCCTGGGGCACGGGACCTGCCAAGCTGCCACAATGCAAGCCTGTAGAGGGGCATCATGGCCCCGACTGCTGCGCTGTCTGTCCACACTGGACGGAGGGAAAGGAGCACCCCATGTTCTCACTCCCACTTGTGCCCAGGGCCTCCAGCACCCTGAGCGGAGGACGCACCTTCTGCGATAGGCATGACGCTGAGGAGCTTGAGGTGCAGGCTGGGGACAGGTGCCTCTCGGATATCCTTGCTCAGCCTTTGCACCGAGGGCAAAGTGAAGGTAATCTCATACCTGTGCAGGATCTTCAGGAAGCCAACCTGCAGCAGGAAGGGTGGAGGAAGGAAGCACCTTCACTTACAACTCCCCCAGGGCCCACCCAGATCACGCCCCCTATGATCCTGCGGGGCCTGGATCCCCCTACCACCCCCGGGGACCTCACCCCACAGCTCGGCCGCACGCTCCTCGGCATCTGTCTCATGGGCCCCACAGCTCCTCAGTGGCCCATTTTATAGACAATAAAATGGAAACCAGGAAATGAATCGCTGGAGGCCTCTCGGTCAGTCCTGCCCTGGGTGGCATACAGCAAGCTCCCAGCCACTGCCAAGAAGGGGCCATCCACCTGCCCGGAGTCCACAGTGTGGGGCAAGGGCACCGGTTCCCTAGTCACTCACGTGGTGACACAGGGCAACACAGACTGCACAGGGTGAAGGACGGGATAGAATTAGAAACAATGACACTAGACCAGCCATGTCACTCCAAAGCTGGCCCACAGGCCTGGCACCATTGAACCAGGCTCCTGCCTGCCTGCTGGCATCTGAACAGGGACACCTGCCTGCCCACCCGCTCCAAGGTCCAGTGTGTCCAACAGCCCTGACTCAGGGTCCGAGCAATTTCTGTTGTATACAGTGGTTGGCAACCAATGCCCTCTGGGATAGATGCCACCCTTGGAAACGCCAGTCATGTGAAGGGTCACAAGCCCGGGTGGCTGCTGAGCAGGTAGGCTGACTGGAGTGCCGGTCCAGGAGGCACAGGGGTGCATGCCATACCCATGGCTCACACGCACATTTACTCTCCTGTTCGTGGTTTCTCGGGCCGGACGGCCCTGTCCCTAGGACCCAGCTGGGATTGGCTGCATGGAACATTTAGCCTCTCAACGGGACGGGGCTGAAGTCACTGCGTGATAAGGCGCAGGCCCTGTGGCTCCTACACTCTGCAGGTGGAGGGCACACTTCTCACGAGAGCTTTCTCTTAGACCTGCCAATGGTGACCCTGTGATGCAGCTGCACCCCTCGCAGAATTTTCCAGTGGAAATAGTAGGAGATGTGCAAAAAATACTCATCACTGCCCTATTTTTAACAGTGAAAAATAGAAACGACAGTAACACCAGGAATAGGGAACCAGCTAAATCAACGATGACACATATAATGGAATACCAAGCAGTTGTAAAATCTTGTAGCAAATTATTTACTGACAGAGGCAGGAGATGGCTTGTAACAAAGGCGTAAGCAAAAAACAGTGTTACACTGTGATACCAGCTTTTTGTTTTTGGAAGCAAAGCTATAAAAAAAAGCTAAAATGACACATGAAAATATTAACCGCTGTTATTCTGGGTTCTGTAACTGTGGGTACTTTTAATTTTCTTTAGTTTTTCTCTATTAGACATGAATGAATTTTGCAATGGGGAGTGGGGGACAGGGAGCTATTTTTTTACGTTTTGTTTCATTCTGTTTATTCCCTTGGGGAGGTTGTCAGCTGTGGAAGAAAAGCAAGAATTGAGCAGAAGTAGGTATGAATCTGGACCCTTCCTCAGGGCGGTTGGTCTGGATGAACCAGATCCCTCCCCCTGCTCAACTCTGGAGCCCTGGTTTATTGTCCAGCCCGAGGGCCTCACTCGTGTTTCCCCCAGTCCATCCCCTCCAGAGACTTTCTCTTGTCCCTCCAAGTGGATGTGGGATCCGACAGTGTGCCAGCAGTTGGAGAAGCCCCACTGGCGGGCGTGTGAAGTACAACCAGGAGAGGGTGTGCTCCACGGAGCGGAAAATATGGGGGTGAAAACCAGCCAGAAAATTGGCAAAGACGGTAAATAAAGTTGCACCTTGTCGTCAGCATAATTACCTGTATAACACACACATATTCTTCCATTTTATTTTCACACCAACTCTACGGGATACGAACTGTCTTCACTTCAAAGAACAGGAAGCGGAGGTGACCTGCCCAAGGTCACAGGTCCAGACCAGCAGGCCTAGATCACAGCCTAGACACCCACCTTCCGTGGTTATTGTTGGGGTGATGCTGATGATAACAACAGCTCCTCCGCTCCCCTCACCTCATTCGGGGCGACATTCTAACTGCATTCATCTCGTTGCAATCTCACCGCTTCCCGCTTTACAGATGGGGAAACTAAGGCCCAGGGAGGGAGAAAGAGGCCTATGGAGCCAGCTTAGAGGGTATGGAACAGACAGGCCCAGGAAGCCGGGCAGGGCTGAGGAGGAGATAGGAGGGAATAAGGCTGATGACGGGGGAGGTGCGCACATACCTTGACCAGAAAGCTGCTGTCACTCTCCTGGGTGACCATGACCACCGAGTCATGCAGCTTCTCATCAAAGTGGACATGGCTCTGGGAGCCTTCTGCATCATGGCCAGCAGCAAAGCGGATACTGCGGACTCTGGGCTTGTTGCCTAAGAGGAGAGTGGGAGGGGGTTCCAGGGACTGCAGGCTTCTCCTGCCCCCAGGAAATGACTCCCCCTTGTGGCTTCCCCACCCCTTGCAATTGCCGTTGACATCACCCAGCTCCCATTGGCTGGACTCCTTTCAGGGCGAGGCTACCTCCCACTGGACAGTGGGGATCACCAGTCCTCCCACAAAAACATACCATAAGTATGGGTGTCAGGGAGAGTCAGGAATTGGCTAGGGTAACCCTCACTTAGAGGGAATAAGGCTGACACCAGAGGCATGAAGAGACAGTCTTCTAGACTTTCCCCTAGCCCCAGGCGAAGCCTACCTCAGCTCAGGCCTCCCCTCTACAGGGCCAAGCTCCCCATCTCTGGGACCTTCTCTTCTAGGTATGTTTGTGCCCAAGGTCCCACCTGTCTCTCCTGATGACCCCAACGTGGTAGGGGGGAGGGGCAAGGACAGGAGCTGGCTCTGTGGGACCTATCTGGGTGGGGGACAGACAAAGGGGGACAAACCCCCCCCACTGAGCCTGCTCACCTAGGAGAGGCTGCAGCTGCCCCTAACTCATCACTGACCATTGGCAGGAAAGATGGAAGAACCCAGGGGAGCCTCCAAGACCCTTCCCAGAGACATCTTCCTCTGTTTAACCCCTTACAAGGCCCTCAGCTGTCCCCAGAGGGATCAGGTTCTCCAAAGCCGGGGGCAGGACGTTGACACAGGCCGAGTACCAAGAGCAGGGCTGAGGGCCTACCCCTAGGGGAGGTCTGTCTTACCGGGAGCATGAGCCCAGTCCTCTCTGGCCCCCACAGTCCCTACACCTCCAACGAACCCTGTCAGAGTCCTTCCCGTGTGAGGGCCTAGACCAGCCATGGCCTGGGCTCTTGGACGCCCAGTGGAGGCCCATGGGAGTCAGGCTGGCATTTCCACATTCCCCGCTGAGACAGCCCAGACCTAACCCTCAAATCTCACTAGACCTCCCTTGCCTAAAATCCTCCAGGAGCCCTTCTGGAGTCTGAACCAAAATTCCTTTCTATAGCTCTACCCACCTCGCCAGTCTCAGTGCTCACCCAAAGCCCCTCATGGCCTCCACAGCCCCTACAGGGGAACAGGGAGGCTGGAACACAGGGGCAAGAGGGCACACCTCCAAGACCAGCACACCAAGGAACCAGCAGGGGTCACCACATTCCCTGCTAGGGCTCGGATGTGCCCCAGGACCTGGCACAAACGCTGGTGCAATTACTGATGTCATCTGTACTCACCTTCAGACACATGCCAGCGGAGGCCCCATGCGCAACAACACCCCTCCAACCAGGGCCCGCCAGAAGACCCTGCAAACCCCACCAGGCCTGGACAGCACTTACCCTTGTTGGCTGCAGCCATGGATGCCCTCCCTGCCAAGGGCTGAGACGCACAGCTCCTACTGGACCCCGCCACTCAAGCTCAGCAGCCTCCCATGCTCTAAGGACACCAGCAGGAGCCTGCAGGGCGGGGAGTGGGAAAGGCACGGGTCAGGGCCACCCATGGCCTGAAAGCAGAGACCTCCCCTTAGGGAGGACCCAAAACCCTGCTGCTCGCAGCGGCCCAAGTGGTGCCTGCGTCCTCTAGCACGGCCCACACTCCTCCACCCACATCCCCCCCCCATCTACCAAGAGCCCTCCCCTTGTCTGGCTCTCTGTTGACCCAGGGCCCCGCCAGCAAGTGCCGAGAGGCAGCTTCTGAGTGCCAAAGTGCCAGCACAGGACTCGTGTGCCCAAGGCACCTGAGGCTGATGGCAAGGGCAGTCTGGAAAGGAGGGGACTTCTTTGGCCCTTTCTAAGAGCCAGTTCTAGAGCTGGTGACCCCAAGGGCTGTACCCTCCTGCAGCCAGAGTCCGCATTATTCAGGTCACACAGCCAATACAGCCGGGTCCAGGTCAGAGTGAACAGTATGCTTGGAGGGAAGCAAAAACAAGGGCCCACAGAAGGTAACATGCCCTTGGAGCTTTCCCTACTGGTGACCAGTCGGGGCCACATACAGAGCAGATGCCTGCGGAGGGGCTGCCCCCCAGCTCAGCTGCCCTAACCTCAAGGCAGGGGCAGCAGGAGGTGCCCCGGGAAGCCTGTGTGAGCCATCTGGCCCCCATGGGCTGAGCTGGGACCATCTCAGCATCAAAAATAATAATAATGAGTGCAACTGACGGAAACAGATGAAACACCAAAAACTGGGGCATTCAGAGATTAGGGGAAAAAAGAAGAGAGAAAGCCAAAGAAACACACCCAAACCTTCCTTTGTCACCACTGACGGTTGCAATGCCCTAACTCTTTCCTCTGAAAACTGGCAATAACGAGAAGTATTTCAGTCTGTCTCTTGGCCTTTTCTGTAATGAAGTGCCCTGGTGGTTAAAAAAAAAAAGCTCTTCTTTCCAGAAGAATTCTCACTATTAAATAACAAAGGAATGACCAAATGCCAAGGACTTCTGCAACCCCCAATTCAGGCCGGAGGCAATGAGCCCGTGGATGCTAACCCGGGAGGGAAAAGGTTGACAGAAGTGGATGCTCACAGATGCCCACATGGCACCAACAGATGATGGAGGGCTCTTAAGGGGAATGACACAAGTCGGCAATGGAGAGATGTGACACCAGCCCGTCACGCACCAGTCACTCGCCCCTCGCTCACAGTGGAACCTGACACACCCGACACCCCAATGGGAGGCAGCACCAACGCACAGCACCTGCCTACAATGTCTAACGTGGATCTAATCAAGCCCCTAGCACCAACTTCTGGCTTAGTGAAGAAAACACAGAGGTTAGTGGAACAAATTAAATGACTCCACGCCCTGGCCAGTGAGGATCAGTCGGCTGCACCTTTGTCCAGGAAACCCAAAGGTTGCAGGTTCTACTTCCCATCAGGGCACATGACTAGAGGCAACTGATTGATGTTTCCCTCCATGTTTCTCTCTTGCATGAATGTTTCTCCCCGCCCCCTTCCCCTCTCTAAAATCAATACACGTCTTCCTCGGGTGAGGATAAAAAAAATAAACAAATAAATACAATAAATGACTTCCTTGAGAAAGAAATGAGACAAACCCAGAAGGCAGTATAGTTATAGGAAACTGATTTGTTCCACCTGCCCCCAGAGTGGAAGAAGAAAAATAAAGGAAGGGAGGTTTAGATAGGGGATGGGCAGAAAACAGACTGTGGGGCCCTGGCTGGTGTGGCTCCATGGACTGAGCACGAGCACAGGCCAAGGGTCACTGGTTCAATTCCCGGTCAGGGCACATGCCTGGGTTGCAGGTCAGGTCCCCCGTGGGGGGTGTGCGAGAGGTGAATACTCATCGATGTTTCTCTCCCTCTCTTCCTCCCTACCTTCCCCTCTCTCTAAAAATAAATAAAATCTTAAAAAAAAAAAACCCAACAAAAAACAGGCTGTGGGGCCACCACCTGGGTTTTGTAGTTTGATTGGAACACAACCACGCTTGCTGGTTTACACATTGTCCAAAACTGCTTTTGCAGTAAAGCAGAACCACTTTGAGGAGCTGCCGCAGAGAGCACACGGCCTGCAAAGTCTAAAATATTTACTATCTGGCCCTTCACAGAAGAAGTTTGCCAACCGCTGTTCTAGATTAACACACAGGGACCAAGAAGGCAGGATGCTCCATGGGACAAATGACCTGTTTTTTCCACTCTGCCAGCTGCAAGAAGAAAAGTAAATGGAGTGGGGGGTCTCTAACTACCTGTAAACACTGTGTTTGAGGGATCCTTAGGAAATGTGAATGGGACTGGATCTTAGATGACAGACGTTAAGAAATAAGAGCGGATCTTGTTTGGTGAGGTAATGAAATTGTGTTCTGTAAAGAAGTACAGCCTAGTTTTCAGAGATCCACACTGAAGGATTTAGAGATGAGTGACCCATGAATGACCTCGGCTAGGCCAGGGAATGAGGAAGAGAAACCAAGGGTTGGCAGCCTCCTAGTCAGTCAGGGGCTGGGCCTGTGGAGAGCATGACCTGGAGGTCTCTCAGGTGTTGAGCTGCCTGGGAGCCAGCCTCACCCCCCTCCCTACTTCCCAGTGCGAGAAGCCCACCCAGGCCCAAGCCCTGCCTCAAGCGCAGGGTGCTAGGAACCCCTGGTAGAAGGAGGTTCAAGGCTCAGGTCTCAGGAATGCAGGAGCCATCAGGGCAGGTACAGCTCCAGGCCAGCATCCCCCCCACCCCCTTGGAGGCTAGCTCCCAGGCCCCACCCAGCCCAGGGTGCAGGGAGGGGAACTACACTCCGACTCATCTCTGTCCAGGGCTGCTCTGGCGTCAGGTCCAGAAGGGCAGCCCCTTAGTCTTGGGTTACTCAGCTTGTCCCCAGGGATCTTGGCCCTTGGAGAGAAGCCTGCCCCCACCTCACCCACCCTCTGAAGCTACGAGCATGTGAGAAAATGGCCATTTGCAAGGGTACCAGATCATCTTCCTTAACTTTCAAAGAGGCTGTTCCAGCCACACCTCTACAGCCAGGAGGGAACGACTGCCCAGTGCCTACAAGGTCCCCTCATCTGCCAGGACACTGAAATCCTTAACCAGTGGCCAGTGAGCAAAGGCTCCTGGGGACTCTTCACAAAACACTCTGACCTAGTACTTGCAGGGCCCCTCCCTGTTTCCCTGCCTGGAACAATCCTGTCCCCTTGGCCTGGATCTCAGCCCCGGAGTACCCTTGTTAGGTAGCATGCCACCACCCACTCCTGCCTGCCCCAGCACAGGCCTGAAAAAAATCTTTAAAAAGGATCCCCTTTCTCCCTTCTGGTATCATTTGATATCCATGTTCCCCATCTTACAAGGGCAGTGGCTGCTTTTGCCAAACTCTGTGGTCCAGCACCCAGCCCAGCACCTGGCAGGGAAAAGCTCTGTTCGCATTTGTGGAATGAGTGGCCAAAGTAAGGGGAGCCCCCGTCTGGGCCTTGACTGGGCCCTCTAGGCAGCTATGGGAGAGACTCTTACTAAATGCTCTCAGGAAGAGGAAGGCCCCATCCCACTCTCTTGGCCAACCTCTGCCCTACAGGGCACACCCCTCCCCCAAGGCATTCTTCTAGCATTGCCCCGATCAACCGGTGACCTGCCCTGTCCATCCTTGACATGGAAAGCCCAGAGGGTAGGGCCTACATCTCATTCACTGACGAGAGCTCAGGCCAGAGCAAGCAGAGGGGTTGGCAAGTGACTTCAGGGGCCCAGAGGAGGCTAGAAAAAGAAAGCATCCTTTCCCACAGCAGAGAGTCCTGCCAGACGCTGTTCCCTGGAAACCAGACTCTTATCTACCCAATTCCTCATCAGAAGCAGGAGGAGAGGGTGCTGAGCCCTGTAGGGCCCCTCTAGGGCCCCTTCCTGTGCCAGCCAAGCCCTGAGTGTGACCCAAGCCTCCCAGCCTCCCAGAGCCCAGCAGTCGTGTTTCAGATTCAGGCTCCATGGGCCAAGTTACTTTGCATCTCTGTGCCTCAGTTTCCTCATCTGTGATGCAGGAAAAAGCAGTGGCCTCTTCCTCAGAGGGTTTGGTGCAACCGATGTCTGAAGCTCTGACAACGCTCCCCACTCCACCCCCATCTTTGCAAAAGCAAACCCCCAAAGGCCTGGTTTCTGAAGCAACGGGCAATTTCAGGGCAGCACTGGCGGAGAGGCACTTCAGGCAATACTGGAACAGCCAGGAACGGCACCCCCCCCACCCCCCGGGACCTCAGCCTTCTCAGAATACAGCTCAAGGGTTGAGGGGCCTCCCTCCCCTTTCCCACCTCTCCCTGCCTTCTCCCTTCCTCACTCCCAGGCCACACATGTCCCTAAGGATTGACAGAACAGACTGCAGGGAGCCTGCTGTCCCCCACACCAGAGGGACTCACAAGACTGATGTGAAGAATGTACACCCTGGGGAATGGCCCTAACCCAGCCCCCGCCCCCAATATTGACAACCCCCTCTTATTTGGGCTGTGAACAGGTCAGAGGTGGTACCGTGGACAAGTCACAGGATGGGGAGGGCTGGAAAGCTAGAACAAGGGCCTTAGGGGCCTCTTTGGCTCTCAGTTACTCTCAGGGAAATTGGGGAAAACTTTTCTCTAGGGGACAGAGTGCTGCCAGCTCAGGTCCCCCTCAGCTTTAGAGAGGATGGATGCTTCAAGGGTACCCCCCCCCCACTCCGCACCAGGCAGGGCTTAGCCAGACCCAGTGGAGCCTCTGGCATGAAGAGCAGGCCCAGGGACATGACAAGTGAGTAGAGAGATGGACAGATGGACAGTTACACAGAAACCCAGAGTTCTCAGCCCCGCAGGATGTTAGCTGCTCCTCGAGGCTGTCCCACACGGGGGCTCAAGGCTCCAGACTAGAAGGAGGGCCAAAGACAGTCTGTATGTGGCAAGTGGAGCTACAGAACCTGCCACCTTCTTGCCCTTCCTTCACCCCACAGCTGCAACCCCATACCACCTCTCTGCCCCAAAGGCAGCCCCCAAGTGTCAGGCATCACAGGACAGTGCCAGCCACAGCTTGTCCTTTGCTTTGTAGCTCGGGACAAGTCACCAACCCCTTGGGGCCTCACTTGCCATTCATTCCCCAGTCCTCACTCTCAACCTGTTCCGGGACTTTCTAAGCCAGGAATTCCACAACCTCCCACCTCCCTTCACCCCTAACCCAGGGCTCAGACCTGGCTTAAGCACTTAGTCCATCAGAAGCACTGTCCAGCTTCTCATTCAAGCTCAATCTTGTAAAAAGAGTGCCCACTGAGGCCACACTGACCCGCTGACTCCAGAACCTGACAACAGACTGAACGCAGTCAGGGGCCACATACCTAAACCAATGTCTGGAAAGGAAAGACTGAAGTCAGGCGTGGTAGTGGCAGTTTTACATCAACTCAGTCTGGATGTGACTCCATGTCCTCCTCCCCCAGCAGGCCAAAGGGGCAGGGACAGGTGCGGGTATTCTCTCTCTCACAAGTGGGTGGAGCAGCAGTGAATTGGGAAAGGGGCCCCCCACCATGCCACACCCTCCTGTCTCCACAAGAAGTGCACACTCCTCTGCCCATTATCTCCTCACAGAACCCCCCACCCCCCAGCCCTGGAAACCCTCAGCTAGGAGGTGCTTAAATGTTGTCTAGCCTCCAGACTGCCTGCCCCAACCTGGTGGTCCCAACAAGTAAAGGCCAGGCAGGATTCGAGGTTGTCAACTGCCCCTGACTTTCTTCAGTTCCCTGGGCAGGAGGAGGGAACTGTAGAGAAAGGCCCTACTCCCACTTCCTCATGCCAAGATTCAAGAGGAAAAGCAGCCCAATGCCTCCTTTCTCAGTCCACCAGGGCCCCTGCTCACTAATAGGAACACCGGTCCAGGACCTATATCGAATCCCTCCTGCAGCTGACAACAGGGAGGTGCTGGCCAAGTCCCCAGACGCACTAGGGTCCAGGGTGTAGGACCCCGCCTCCATCCTCATGGGTGTGGCGCCCCCATCCCTGCCCCATCCTCATCCTTTCCGAGGATAGGTAAGGCTGGAGGACGCCCCCCATCATACCCCTCCCGGGTCGCGAGGTGGCCTCTCTGCTCCGTTCCTCAAAGATAATGCTGTGCCCTCCCCACCCTGCCCTCTGTTGACGCAATCTCCGAAGCCCGCACTCTCCGACATCACTACCCTCCTCCCTGAGGGTGCCGAGGCATTCGAGGCTCAGAGAGGCTACCCGTCCAAGGTCACACAGCGAGGCGGTGGCAACACCTGTGGGGGGATGCTGATGGCGCTGACCCCCATCACGCCCCCGCCCTCACAGTGTTACACATGCCCCGGACAGCGCCCGGCGGAAAACACCCCAGCTACACCAGCTGATGGTCACTCGCATCCCCAGGGCTGGACATCTCCCCAGGTCAGATGCCAGGGAACCCTCCTGAGCTTGGCCACAACAGTGGAGCGGCTCCCCCCCAACCCCCGCCCCAGCCCAACGCCCCGCTGAATGGGGTCTCATGCACTGACTGCTTAGGACGGAGGCTCCGCCGGAAAGGGATCCCCGCGAGCAGGGAGGAACCGGGAGGTGGCGGAAGGAGGAGCAGTCTCACCGCGCAGGACACAACCCGGAGCCTAGTCGGAACGCCCGCGGCTGGGGAGGTGACGGCCGCGTCGGCTGCAGGGGGCTCAACGAAGAGCACGAGGAGGGATCCCAGCGCAGCAGCCTCCCGCCTTACGGGCACGCCCCCGCCCCCGCCCATTGGTCGACTGA